>NC_079904.1:11496287-11725370 GCF_024868665.1 Triplophysa rosa | reverse complement strand
TCGGCCGCAAGAGGAAAATTGACCCCATATTGAACAGAAGGATAGTGCGAATGGTAGTAAAAGAACCAAGGATAACTGCCAAAGAGATACAAGCTGAACTCCAAGGTGAAGGCACGTCAGTTTCTGATCGCATCATCCGTCACTTTTTGAGCAAACTTAGGCTCCATGGAAGAACACCCAGGAGGACTCCACATTTGAAAGAAAAACATAAAAAAGCCAGACTGGAATATCGACAAGCTACAATCCTTCTGGGAGAATGTCCTTTGGACAGATGAGTCAAAACTGGAGCTTTATGGCAAGTCACATCAGCTCTATGTTCACAGATGAACACTGAACACCATACCTACAGTGAAACATGGAGGAGGCTCGGTTATGTTTTGGGGCTCGGTTATGTTTTGGGGCTGCTTTGCTGCATCTGGCACAGGTTGAATCTGTGCAGGACACAATGAAATCTCAAGACTATCAAGACATTCTGGAGCGAAACGTACTGCCCAGTGTCAGAAAGCTCTGTCTCAGTCGCAGGTCTTGGGTCCTCCAACAGGATAATAAAATACACAGCTAAAATCACCCAAGAATGGATAAGAACAAAACATTGGACTATCCTGAAGTGGCCTTCTATGAGTCCTGATCTGAATCCTATGGAACATCTATGGAAAGAGCTGAAACTTGCAGTCTGGAGAAGGCACCTGTTACCGGCCTCAAACCTAGGGGATATCTGTGCCGGCAGCAAGCGATGCACAGGCGTCAGGCACTGTGGATCGGTGAATAAACTGAGAAAGACACAAAGAGACTGAAGTTACGTCTGTTCGTAATGGCAGTCAGTTTATTACTCAACTAATTTCTCCTAACTCCTTTAAACTCAGATAATTCAACATTTGAACAATTTCACAATTAACAAGTACATTTATGCAAAACAATTATACACACCACAGATCGATTTGGACATGAGACAAAGTATATGCAAAGTATACCTAGTATTTGACATACTGCCGTACAGCACTTTGTATGTTTGTATACATTTATACAGTTTTAAGACAATACAACAGCAGATAACTTTACAAATACCATGAAAAATATATGTATATAGATACGTACAGGTATATAGGCCTACAGAATAGCATAGATCCTTAACCATATTCCAAATATACTGTAACAATGACACCTTTTAAACCAGCGCACAATCACCAGGATAATACATTACCAAAACTATATTTCATCACAACTGCAACATAATTCAGTCAATGCATCCTCCTTATTGCCCAGGGAGGTTGACTACGATTCCATGGACCTTAAACTTCTTAATAATATTTGCAACTGTTGTTACAGGAACATCGAGCTGCTTGGAGATGGTCTTGTAGCCTTAACTTTACCATGCTTGTCTATTATTTTCTTTCTGAGCTCCTCACACATCTCTATCCTTTGCTTTCTCTGGTCCATGTTCAGTGTGGTGCACACAATGATACCAAACAGCACAGTGACTACTGTTCTCTGTTTCAATAGGCTGAATGATTTATTACATGATTGGATACATGTGTGATACTAATTAAAGAAACTAATTAGTTTGAAATATCACTATAATCCAATTATGTATTATCTTTTCTAAGGGTTACCAACAAATGTGTCCAGGCCATTTTGGATCATTTTTGCAAACCAAATTACACATGGCAGCCTAAATACACTGAATTATTAAATTTAAGTTACCCAACAAAATGCTTTTAAAATATGATAGATCATGCGAAGAATTGAATTACTTTTTAATGATCCTGTTTCTCTGTGTACTTTAGGTTTTAACTCCACCGTTGCAGGATCCACTATCTCTTCAATCTCGAGGCATGATTAAGGATAAAATGGCAATACTTCGCTGCCAAACAGGTGTTTCTGCACAGCTGCGAATTATTATTATCTCACAATCTAGTAAATAATATTATTATTTCAGAAGTATATAAAATATAAATCATTTCATGTTTCACTAGTTAAGAATTTTATATTGGTGAGTATTAAAACACGTGTTAAGCTTGTGTAATAGCTTTTTGTTTGACAATTAACCTCTGGTGCCAGGCTGTGTTTATCATCATCGGCGGGTGGATGAATGTTCTCAGAGTTTACCTGTTTCTCAGCATAGTCTTACAAAGCCACATGCCAAACCCTCCGGAGACACTGCGTCAGAACGACTTTGGGGGGACAACAGTAGGTGGGGATCAAGGTATAAGCATCACTGTCATTCTATCATTGTGTCAGGTGAAATCTGTAACTAAAACTTTCAAACTTACACAATGACAATATCGTTGTTGTCTTCCATTGTAGGGATTGTAAGGCTTCTTGCAAAGAGGTAAATCTTCTGGAACAATATGTATTTTTTCCGTGTGTTATTTAGGAGACAAGGAACTCCATGTGTGTCTACGGCAGACGGACGGTGCTTTCAGCCTCAGTGCTGGTCTTCTCGAAATTCATCACGTCATGTTCTTCCTCTATGAAGATGTGAAGTGCTATTTCTAAAAATGGTGCTCTTGTTTTATTGAATTACTATGAAAGTGCAATAAACAATAATGTATCCAGTATATGTGGTGCTTTATTAATAGCGTCCATTTAAATTGGAGTTTGCCCACTGAATTTCAGCCAGTATGCACACACACACACACACACGACTCATGCATCTAACATCCAAATCATTGCATTTGATTAATTGTGAGTTTGACTGATTTGCACATAAAAGTAATCCATACGACTCCAGTGGGTTAATAGATGTCTTCCTTAGAAACATTGTGAGTTTTTGTAAGAAAAATATTTCATATCGCTAACTTTTTAACTATAAACATGGGCTTCTGGTTCTTGCGTAAGCTTCACGGTCCACCACGTTACATGTTTATGTTCAGTTGAGGAAAAGACGCAATTATACACCTACAGCATATGAGGATGAGTAAATTATGAGAAACATTTTTTGTGTGTATTGTCCTTTTAATGACATCCATTTAAAAGTCATACAGATTACAAAATGTATTATTTTAGAATTTTGGTTTAACAATATTGTGCATTAAATAAAAACATTATCCACAGCAACAACTCAAATGTAACAGAACAACATTCAGATCCTGTCTGTTCTTAAAGCCCAATGCAATCCTATAAAATCAAATATACACAGACTATTACACATTCTTAAAGCATCTAAGAAGCATAAATGTGTGCATTTGAGAATTAAAAGTATATTTATATAGTACAGTATAATATAGTACAGTATAAAGTATTATTATTACTGTCATATTTTATGATCATATACAGTAGTTTTAACATATTGTCCATCACTGTGTATTAATGAAAACGTGCTAATCTCTCCTTGTATCACTTTTAAAATCAATGCATTGTAGTCCAATTCAGAATATGGGTATGGACGAATTAATCGTACATGTGTCATATGGAGTGACAGCAAAATTTAGAAAACAAACTAAATATTACGTTTTATTATTAATATTTATATTAATCATATTAAATAGCATAAGAGAGATTTATCTTTATTGTTAGTTTTTTATATAATTTTTTGCCGCACACCATAGGACAAATTTGCATAATAGTCTGTCAACTACTACCCGTATATTATTCTGTTATCTTAGCAGCGGTCTATGTATGCTTCACCTAATAGTCTACAAACTACTTAATTCACGTTGGGCATGTCCTGAAAACAGGCATTTGTAAACAGTTTTAGTTTTAAATAAGAGTGGCATCTTTTTAATCTATTTGTAAATGGAAAATATGAGCTACAGGCAAAGTGCCCATATTGGTATATATTTTTTTAAATACATTTTTATATAATTTCGGGCACATATCAAGGCTGTCAATGACTAGTAAAGCATTGCATTTCACAGCACTATAGTTAACGTACCAGAAATTTCAACATGGCAGTATATTCTATTATAGTAATTTTGGCTTATTAAGAATAAAACTAAGGCACATTTAAGGTGTCAGAAAGCACATAATTGAAGTACAAATTAAAAGAAACGAGTACAATTTTTATTATTTAATAATTATATTATTACTACAGTTTAAGCCCTTGTCTAAATTTTTTATTTTTTTGAGAATTTTTGTGATTTTGTGTGATTTTGTGTGTCTTTCTAAATTTCCCATCATGAGCATTTTTACATTAAAGGTGCAGTGAACTAGGACCACAATTATAACCTGAGCTTTTGTTATATAAGAGGGAATCGTATTCAAGCGTACATCCTGTAAGTGTCAGACCTGAAAACGCCCTTGTTACTGAAATAACAACTGTTATTGACACTAGGCTCAGCTAACAGCAGGTTCTGGAATGCACCTATAGATAGGTTGAACACCGCCTCCACAGAAGAATATCAACGACTACTTCGCGAGCCCTGCCCACTGGTTCGCGCATGACAGTACTGAACACAAGCTGCATGGAACCAGATAGAGTGAGTTTAAGCATCATGCCGTTAAAGATCGCAAAATATTGTGCAGTGCCTGGTTGTGGAAGAACACAGTCGCTGCATAACCTTCATTCGGATTCCGACAGTAGGAATGCGTGGTTTAAGTTCATTTTTAAAGACGTTCCAGCTCACGGGGGGAAAACATTGAGCGTTTGTTCGCTTCATTTCAACGCGGATTCCTTGAACAAGTCTTTGCGGAGAGACTAAAATTAAAAAGCAGTGCTGTGCCGTCAATATTGGATCTGATAGGAATGGTGCAGCAATCTTATGTGAGTAAAACATATTTGTACTATGCGTCACTATTGCTTTGTTAGAGATCGCTTGATATGCCCTGATAGTATTACCTGGGGACCTCTAGTCATTTGTAATAATTGTAATCGGCATCTCTGTGATATGGCGGGCTCATATATCATTTTTTAAGGTTTTATCCACCGTTTGCGAATAATGGAGGCTGTTTTTAAGGGTTTTGATATTATTTCTGGTGCTGGGTCGTTTTGGCCGGGAGTCTACCGTTTGTTTATTTATCATGAAAACTATAACATTTGAGACCCGCGATCGCGATGATCTTCTGTCCGGTTCGCGGGTCTTAAATGCTGACATGTACGGTCATATATCACTAAACACCATACAACTATAGGCTATACAAACTATACGCAAAGCCTTGCCATCACATCCGGGAAATAAGTCCATAAATTTGAGTAAAATCACGTTACGTAACTTTACGTGTCTAGCCAAATTCACAGAAGGCTCCTACTAAGTCAACTACGCAAGCTGCTATCCAATCATAGCAGTGGGCGTTTACTTCCAAGTCTTCTATGCGGCCCGCCCTTAAAAACCGAGCGTTTCTCCAGCCGGCCTCAAAACCAGGGTAGAAAATAGCCTATTACTTATTGATTTTGATGTTTTCGAATGTAAAAACCACACGAACGTCATAAGTAGACATCAGACAATAGTATAAAACAAAAAAACAGCCAGTTCACTGCACCTTTAAATATTATAATACAAAGCTTTACATATGGTAAACATTGTTTAAGTGGTTTATCTACAGTATATCAAGTGTGCAATATAAAGATGGCGCTCTAATTTAGCAAATTCAGTAAATAAACAGCTCCCCCCTTTGGCATAGTCAACTCTTTGCATGTCTGCATTTAAAGCTTGTGTTCCAAGGCTAAAAAAGTGAACTCAATTACGGTACAGTAGTTTTCAATAACTATTTAGGAAACATAAATTGTTAGATGAAGCCACATTTGATCACTTTTGCTGTTGAAGTTGAAATGAAACGGATGTTTTCACAGGACAGGTGTTTGCTCATAGAGCTGCAGGTCAAGGCGCACTTTGACCTCCCCAGTTGGAACTTCATGTAGCAGCAGACGTCTTACCAATGGACCCTTTCCATCTTGATCCTTCTTTATTGTTGCTACAGGAACCTCAGTACGACCTAGAAAATCTATATTGAAAGCACATTCAGTTAAAATAAAAAAAAGGATGAGGTTGTGTACAAAAACTTATGTATATCTTCATATTATCTTCATATTGACTATGGCTCTTTATCTGTATGTGGATAAATAGTGATAAAAGTAAAGTGTTGTCTGTTTCCATTGTGGAGCCTAACAATCCTGCATGTGCCCTACCTAGAGTGGCAAAACTCACCATCTGGAGAGAACTGGTCTCGCTCAAAAATGGTAAGGCAGAGGACGTCCTGGTACAGGTCTTTGATAAAGAAGTGGCAGCTGAAGTTCCATTTGGGGTTGAGCGTGTCGGACTGATGGCGGGAGGTGTAACACTGAGCACCCATAGTGAGCTCACAGTATGGATTACTCTTCCCTAAAAAACACACAGACAGTCGAGGACATCAGTTAAGAAACACCAAATGACTTGCTGATGACTTTTGTTTTATTATGCTTCTATTCATATTTTTAATTAGCTTTTATTTTTCTATTTTTAGTTCTACCAGTGTTGTTAAGTGCTTTTGTCATAGTATTATTTGTTTATTTTGTATATTGCAATATATGTTTAATTTATTTTAATTTCAGTTTTAGTTTAGTTTTTATTTATTTTCAACATAAACTTACTTTAGTTTATTGTTTAGAAAACATTTATAGGTTTAAGTTTGCTAAATAATACTTAGGCGTACAGTTAATTTCAATTAACAGAATTTATTAATATTGGTAGTTTAAGTAAACTATAATAACCTTAATACTAAGAACACCTGAAACTAAGAATTAAAATAATCACAAACAAACACACATATTAATATAACTATAAAAGAGATAGGCCTACCTAAATGTCATTAAATGATTTAATGATTTGATTTCATTAAGAGTTGAAGTAAATTATATGGGTCAAAGCTATAGTGTTTTATAGCCCTCTGAACTTATGGTGCTATATCATTTTATAGGTGACCCGAGTTGTTCTTCTCACTTGTTGTTTTCTGTTCTAATGATGGTTCATGAAGGCTATAGGATGTTTTTGTGATTGTTGAGTGTGTGTGTGTGTGTGTGTGTGTGCGTGCGTGTGTGTGTGCGTATGTGTTCCAAACCGTTTGGCTTGCAGGCCTTCAGCTCTGTTGCCTCTAGTACGGTCACTAACAGTCGTCCAATTCCATTGTTCTTCTGAGAGCGAGCTGAACCAAACACACAAGCTTTATGAATACACCTGAATTCATGGCTTTCAAGTAAATCTTTTAACCTTCAATGATGTCTAACCTTGGTAGGCTTTTTCCCTCTTGAGCTTCTCAGTCTCTATGAAGTGGTCAGATGCCGCTTTGATCTTCTGCACCCACGTAGTCCTGATTCAGAAAAGTGATCAGCCACTGTTTTCACTCTGAACTGATTCTAATTGTAACTTAAAGGGGTATTTTCCTACCATTTTTATGAATAGTCTTTTGAAAAATTATATTACAAATCATGTACACTCGAATGAGATCACATTCCAGTTATACAGCCTGACATAAGCTGTTTTGTTTGTGTACCTCTCATTCATTGTGTCAGTCTTGAGTGTGTGCACACGGTCGATGTGTGAGATATGAAAGATTGGATCATCACTGGATGGGTCAGAGGGCATTTTGACCAACACCTCATTCAAAAACACTGGCTAGAGGAAGAGATTAAAAGACAAATAATAATAATAACAGTTATGCTGAAAACAATCTAATACAGCTAAACTCATAATCAACTATGTGGAGTAGCCTCACCGTTTTATACATTTTGTATTGTGCATTTGAGTTAGGATTAAAGAGTTTGTCTGTACTGGATGAGAACTGTTTGGAGGTGTATGTGAGTAGCAGGAAGTCATTAAACAGAAAGGCCCAGAGTTCTTTGCTGCTCTTGGTCTTGTGCAGTTTTCCGCTGCGCAGCAGTTTTCGGGGACCCAGGCAGTTAGTTAGAGAGTTGAAAACAAGGTGCTAAAACAGGACAAAGATTAGTTTTATTAACTCAACCATCTTAAGGTTAACCGTGTTGATTTAGTTTTTAAGTTTAGATTTTGTGGTTTCACCTCAATGACTCCATCACACATCACATGGTTCTGGATCCATTCCAGTCGGTCTGAATTTTCTTTTTCTCTCACTCCTTCATTCACCTGTGAGCACAACACCTCCGCCTGTTCTAATGCCATCTGCAGGTTTGCATGATCTGCATGACCCACAGGAGTATTCTCCAGAATCTACATGACCAGATTTCAAAAACACATATTGAAATTATGGATTGTGTGAATAAAATGTACCACAAGTTAACATATAAACAATATTGCAGGAATAAATATATTCTTGTTGTATCACTCACGTACTGTTAGACTTAGTAATAATTACAACTGCATTGAATACTCTTGTCATGGCTCTGCTTCCTTTAGTCATGTTTTTCTTGGTCCTGTAGCAGAGCCATGGCAAAGCCTTAGGTTATATGTGAGAAAGCCATGAGATGTTTGTTTTTTGACATCTCATGTGTTTTCTCATGTCTTGTCATTAGCCCCGCCCCTTTCGTTTCTTGTATTGCTTTCCTCTCATGTCTAATGTCCCACACCTGCCCCGTGTAATTATCCCTCGTTTTTCTCTCCCTATTTATACCCTCATGTTTCTTTGTCTTGGGCTGGTGGATTGTATTGCTTGTCTTTCGTTTCGAATGCTACGTCGTGTATGTATCCAGTTCGTTCCTCGTCATCTGTCTTTGTTCCCAAGGTAGTTTCTTGTCTTGTTAGTTTGATTTTTCTTTGTTCTCGTTTTTGCCCCCTTGAGTGAAGTTTTTGTTTGCCTTGTTATATAAATATTCTTAGTTCAGTTTTCCCCATCGTGGGTGTTTTGCTTTGTCTTTTTGTCTTTCGAATAAAGTGTTTTGTTAACCACGTCTTTGCCTGCCTGCATTTGGGTTCTCGCCACGCCGCTAGCCGTGACAACTCTATTCTGATTGGTCATCGGCATCATCCAATGGTTTGATAATCCTTAATAACTACTGCACAACTTAAAATAACATAAATTAATAAATACTTTATAACCTAATAACATAACACATTTTAAAAATAAATATATATTTAATCCACTTGCTTACTCACATAGCAGGCACTAAGCAGGACAAAGTTCAGTCATTCATCATATCGTCAAATATTAGTTAAAGTTTATCTTCAAAATGTGAATTATTATTCCTACACTTTTTTTTAAGAACAATTAAATTACCTTTGCATTCAACATCTTTAAATGACCTCATATTTAATTGCCTTATGTTTATTTTTCATTTCTCATTTCCCTGCTTTAATTATCTTCTTTTTTATAATAGCCTTCATTCCTCTTATCATTCTATTGTAAAATAGCTGAGATCTGAGAAGCTTCACATACATTCTTGATGAGCAGTGGGTAGCGTGTGATCCTCTGCATGGGCTTTAGGAGGAAGCTGGACAGCGGCATCCCTTTACACCGGTAATTACTGGCGATTTTCTACAAAGGAGATAAAAAATCATTTCTATCCTTCTTTACAGAGTCAAAGTCATCCACTAGGCCACATGAACAAATTTTCTCTTGTGGGCTGAAAAATGTAAATATCAAAATGTCATATGCCAAATATGAAACACTGAAGTGTATGAACATTACCATGAACTGCACAGAGCTGACAATATAAAAAATGTCAGGATGAACACGAACAAAACATGACATTTTGTTTATGATTTAATTATGTCATGTAACCTTTCCATGATGGCATTTGCTTAGTTTGACTGACTTCTATCAAATGCCACAACACAAGCTTCTAATTGGACATTTAACATTAAAAACAACAACTTTTCTCTACAGTTCTTATGATATTAAACTGTGCAGCATCTCACCTTTAGGAAATGTTTGAAGTCTTGCGACTTGTCTGTTTTCTGTTGCAGCACGAGGACAGAATATCACCCACCACCTGCACGGGCATCCGCTCACCTGACATCTTCTTACGGACACGCAAAGCTCTAATGCACACAGAATATCATGAGGAGATCATATCATTCAGGAGATTATACTTTTTTTTATCTTTTATACTTTAATCTTCTAGTTCTGTGATATGGTTGAACATTGCTACAGTACAAGTGATTGCAGCGTTGACTCACTTTAAGAGTTTGGTGCTACACATGATCAACTCCCGCCAGTTCACAAAGATCAAGTTCATCTCAGCCTCTGTCAAGCGCCCTGACTCTGCCATGGGTTTATAAAACACCTAAACAGCGACACACACACACAGACACACTCACTGATCAGCAAATATTCATGTTTATTACACAGCCACATGGAATTCTTGATTCTGATTGGTCGACAGCAGCATTTTGCTGATAAATACTGAAATCACATTTTACACGACATATTATTTTCAGCAAAAATACCAGAAGTTAGCTTCTAGTTACTCTAGCATTTCTAAACATAACTTTCAATCTTTGACAAGGTCTTACTCAGTCAGTATTGAAGATATCAAGGTTATATTTTTACAGAACATTCACTGTAAAAAAACGGTAATATTCCGGCAGCTGGTGCACAAGAAAAAGTTGAATAACAAAATAACATTATTTGTAAAGTAGGGGTGTAATAGTACGTGTATTCGTACCGAGCGGTCACGGGGAAAATTCCACATGGAAGTGATCATTCCTATGCCTAAAAGTTTTTTAAATATGCTATATAATATATAAACACTAATATACATAAAACTTAAAAAATATATAAAAGTATGTTTATTTGCAACAGTTATGATTTATGCTTAAGTTATGCCATTAAAACAGCGACATCTGCTGACAGACACCATGTTGCGTTGTCACTGAAACATGCCAGTTGAAGATTATAAGGAAATTACGTCGCTCCCTTTGCCAAGTGCATTCCAAACATCTACATAATAGCACGCACATGCCCTGCTCACTCCAAAGTCTAATCTCCAAGGGCTCTGCTCTTCGAAGGGAGTATAGGGCATAGGAATGATCACTTCCATGTGGAATTTGCCCCGTGATGGTTCGGTACGAATACACGTACCGTTACACCCCTATTGTAAAGTAAAATTACATATTTTCATGTCATTTTATACCCAACTTGTAGATTTGCAAAAATGTCTGTAATTTGACATTTTGGTCACATTTTGATTAGGGTCTAGTTCTCACTATTAACTAACTATTAACAAAGACTTTTGCCTCAGTAAACACCTCATTTCTGCTTATATGGTAGCTGAATAAGGGCATGCAGAATAAGGCATCAATATGTGCTTTATATGTACTAATATGCAACCATGTTAATAAGCCAGTAGTTAATAGTTAATTTGTGTACCTTAATATAAAGTGTAACCAACATTTTTACTGTATTACAAAACTACTGTAGAAGTAAAATTCCATAAAATTATTATTTTTCTTTACATTACATAGAAATGTTTTACTTACAAAACGGTAGACCAAGCTGGTTTTCACAGACAGACTCACATTTGAGTGTCTGACAAAGTTAGGCGTGTATGTGAGGTAATATACCGTCAGCCGGTCATTATCCCAACACAGCATACAAACATATTTGAAAATTATATTTGAAAACAGTTCCACATTTTATCACCATTACTTTCCAAAAATACAGATATTATAAATAGAGGCGTGCATAACAGCTCAAGCAGCATTTCTGAAGTGTTGCTGTACTGTACCTCCAGTGCAAGTTCGAGATCTTCCAGGTAGGTCTCCTCTGTCTGAATGAGCTCATGGATGTATCCTTGCCTCTTTCTCTCTTCAGTAGACATAGACTCTAAACTGAGCAGATCAGCACACCCTACACACACAGCACGTGAAACACACGACCACATACATCCACACCCATACAGTAACCACGTCACCACAGCATCTCACAATAACAAACTTTATTTCTGAAATTCAGATTCATATACTTTTAATACAAAACTGCTTTGAGAGCAAAGGTTATCACATTCAGAGCGAATGAGTCTAATGATTTCTAAGGTCATGCTGACTGCATAGCTGATCAAGAGTAAGAGCAACACATGTCGCTGGTCATCAGTTCTTTCATTTACAATTAAACACGCAGAGGCAGACTAACAATCCCACGATCTACACAAGTACTGTATGATTTGTGCTGATGAGCATTACTTGCTTGTGTAAGAGACTTAAACGGTGGTTTACTTTAAAGGGGTCATATCATGCAGTTTTTTAGCATTGTATATTCTTTCACTTCTTTGTGTTGTGTTGAGCTGTAAATTGGTTTGCGTGACCCTTTTCTGCACTTTCTTTGAAACTCTGAAATAAATTGGCTGTTTTGCTGCCGTGTCAAACACCCGCTTCAAGATGCTGTAAAGATCACTGCCACGTGCAGCAAAAAAAAACGTATCAATCTTATCAATAGTTCTGATGTAAGAAATACTCGAAGAAATACTCGAAAGTTCTCTATTAATAAAATACTTCACAACAAATAGACGCCATTGTTGTGTAATGTGGGCAGCTGTATGTTAATATTTTTGGATTCCTGACAAATGAAATCCAAGGATTTCAGTATAAGCAATTTTTGTGTTTGTAATCATGTTATGGCCCCTTTAATTCATCTCAATTTCTTAAACAAATAGTCAAGGATTGTGTTGCTAGTAGTGGTGTAATGGTTCTCGGTAAAAAGTTGAACCGCATGGTTCTCCACCAACTGTTCGGCACGCGGTCCAACGCGCTTCATTTATGTTATTTATGCTTTCATCACCCGGGTGTTGTAAGCGCGAGTGCAGGTGAGACCTGAACAGCACATGTTGCTGTTTAAACTACACTCATTCAAGCCTTGCCAATTTAAACATTTAAGTGCAAGATGATGCATAAGAAAACTCGCTTGCGCGCTGTGAGAAGATCTGAAGTGCGCATAAGGAAAGTCTCAGACATGGCGCAAATATTGAGTTGTCTTTGAAGTGCTTAAACGGACAAATTCACACACGAATAGGTCAACATGCCCTTCTTGTCGAGTATCTTAACAAACATAGTAGGTTATGTCTTAAGTGAACGGACGAAACAGACTAAAAACAACACATGTGTACAGTATCAGTGTACTGGATCGGTTTCATTCCTCTTAAAGCGACAGCAGCATATTCCTGCTGTCTGTTCAAAGTCAAGTAAATCACTCACTGCTTGTGACTCAATAGCTTCTGTAACTTCAATTATGATTCATCTTTATTTTATTTGTACATATGCAATGTTATGTTTTATTTGATTACTTTAATCCATTTCTACCTTAAAAGGTATATATACAGTATCTTATTTCATTTTCTGCTTTGCTCTGTTGTTTTATTGGTGCTGTTACTGTAGCTTGATTATTTGTTCTTATTTTTATTGGTCAGTAGTCCCTTTTCCCTGAACATAGCACAAACCGAACCGAAACCGTGACCCTAAAACCGTGACACAAACCAAACCGTGAGTAATTTGAACCATTTCACCTCTAGTTGCTAGTGTATTTCTGTTAAACAGAAATAAAAAAATATGTGCTGAAGCCAGTGGGGGTAAACTATTCATTTATGTAAAATAAACAAAGTTAAAACAAATAGAAAACGGGAAGTTAAATCCAAACAAAGCTAGGCAGGCCGGAGTCTTGAGGATGCCTCCTAAACCAGAGCAGTGTTCTGATTGGCCCAGATACAAGAGGAGGAAGTGGAAGGAGGGGCCAGAGCTATAGTCCTATGATAAAACATAGATGAGGTGGAAGTGGAAAAGAGAATGTATGGATAATGAAAAGATGGTAAGAGAGTAAATATTAGAACACATATAAAGAAAAAGAAAGAAAGAAAGAAAGAAAGAAAGAAAGAAAGAAAGAAAGAAAGAAAGAAAGAAAGAAAGAAAGAAAGAAAGAAAGAAAAAGCTTTTCTTTTCAAAAATATTCTGTTTTTTCCCTTTAAAGCTCCATCTTCAGATTCAGTAAAGTTAAATCTGAATAAATCTAAATAATAAAGAGTTCAGTTTTAAATATGATCTATTCTTAATCATGGCTTGTATTTCCTGCATTAGTATCTCAAAGTGATTTATCCATGAATGTAGAAATAGGAAGTGATCAACGTAAGACTAATAGTACTCACATTGCTGACTGGGATCGCATTCTGTGGTCATCTTCACATAATTGGTTGGAAACAGTCCTGTGACCCCAGCGACTTCTCCTTTCCACCAGTCAGGATTGTCCTTGTTGAGTACGCTGATCAGCTGACCCTTTTGGAAGTTCATCTCATCCTTATTGGCTGCTTTGTAGTCATACATTGCAATAACCTGACACACTACAAGAGGGACAGAACTAAAAATGACGAGAGGAATGGAACAGAACACACAGGAATATGAATGAGTATTGACTGAAGAATATGACAGTGTCTTACGTGGTTGAGATGCAGGAGTTATTTTTCCACTGTTGGGCTCCAGTAGTCTGACATTAGAAGAGTGGAACCAGCCCTTTTTACGTTTTTTACCCCTTGCCTACACACAAACGCACATAGATACAAAGTATCAATACATAATTTCGATGTAGTATTTTGGAATCTCTTTAAGAAAATATGCTTGTGTCATGTTCAACACTGACCTGTAGTTCACCCAGCCACCAGTTGTTTGAGTTCTTATGCAGCACGACAATAAGCTGACCCGGCGTAAGACTCAATTGCTCTGGTGTTGTGGCAGCATTGACCATAGTTACCTGAACAATCTCTAAAAAACCAATCAGCATGAAACAAACAATGTTAAAAATCAAATATTTTCCAGCCTTGATTTGTATTTCTGTGGTGGTACAATGCTTTCAGACCTCACCTGGCTTTTTAGGGCCTTCAGGTATGGCAGTCTGAAAAAACAATACAGTAAGCACATAATGTTTACAATACATGTATAGATGTCCTTGGATGTGTGATCGTATACAGAATTTGATTTTTTAACATTTCCATTACGTGAAAATCAATATTACCATTACCAAAGTAATATATCAATAAAATTACTAATAAGCTAAAAAAGGACCTCAGGAGATAAACAAAAGGTAATTCAAGTCAAATCACAATCTACAGCATTAGCAGAACATACGCACATCTTTCTCTTTGGGTTTAACGTAGTTAGAAGGAAAGAGGCCAGACTGGTCTCCTATGCAGCCTCTCCACCATTCCCCCTCCTTTTCTGTTACCAGGACAACATCCTCCACAGAGAATGTCAGGTCACCTGACTCCGGACTCTCATATGTGTACAAAGCCACATACTCTGATTAGATGAAATTACAAAAACACATACAGTCACATACACACTCTGATATGACAGATCAATTTAGTGTGCCAATATAAAAAATAGAACTACAAACATACATTAGATTTACTAAAACATCATTATATTACTCACCCTCTAGAAGACCAGAATCTGAAACTTCATTCTCATCAACAGTAGAATACAATGGTCTAGAAAAAAACAATGACATATTTGCTATTAGATGCTATTAAATTGCAAATATGTATGTGCTCATTAGGAAATGTAATGAAACAATTCCAAAATGGTTTAAATTTGATATTAATAATCTGCAATAATCTCAATTGAGTTTTAATCTAGTTTTATTGTTAGTATAAGCAATTTCAATTAAAAGATGTATCATGAACTGCATAACTGCTATAATGTAAGTTATATGTGTTTATATGCCGCTTTTAAAACATTGCATTGCCTGTTTAGGCATCCCAACCAGTCAGACATAGCAAAAGTATTTTAGCCAATGAGTTTAAGGCAGGATTTTCTATTGGGGTAAGTGTTTTAAAAACTTTTCAGGAAACCTGTAAATTATCATATTGTCCTTCTGAAACCTTGTATCTCCATATTTCATGATTTTTATTTTTTTGCCATAAATCTTTATTATTAGTCACCCTTTATGTTTGTCACTCGGTTTCGAAAATATGTAACCAACAAAATTTTTTAAAAAAGTGCTTTTCAACTTTGACAACACAATATTTTATCATTTAAAAAGTACAGTGTTTTTACCATTTCCTGAAAAACAGTGAATTTGGACATCCAAGGTTTCGAAAGGACAGCGACGATATGCTACATTGTAATGTCTTTAGTATCTCAAATGAAGATCTCTCCGTTTGTTTTTGTACATTGCTTTTTAGAGATCAGTCTGTTCAATGGATGCATGTTTGTGTGGTAAAGCGAGAGGCATCTTTGTCCTTACTCGGTATGTGTGTTATTGGTGGTAACCATGGAGACAAATGAGCTGGGGAACCAGCCCCTGCTCTCGTTTAATTCTCCGTACCACCAGCTTTCCTGCTTCTCAAGAACCGTGATGATGTCATCTTTGGAGAAGCCCAGGTGACTGTCCGTCTTAGCACACCACTCACACAAAGCAACAGCCTGCAGCGACACATACATACAATCAAAACGTATGATTAAAAAAAAAAACTTTTGTGTGAATGTACAGTACCTGTGAGTGTTGCGTGTTTGTAGATGCTGGTGTGTGTGTTGGTGTTGGTCCTTCCACATCCACTCTAGGAATTCTGTGAAAGAATGATTTCAATTGATTTGGTGTTAATTGAAAACAACAAGATACAAACTAATATAACAAAAGTAGGAACATGCTTGTTTGTTAAGTCAAAACTGCTTTAAACCACTCGAAGATATCACTGTGTGTTTTTGCTGGACTATTATACTCTGTCACACTCGCAGATTAGGCACAGAAAAGACGTGACAGATGACTAAAGAGAGGTGACAGACGAAACACATCTGATTCGTCTTTCTGATATTCGAACACTTACTGTAACATTTTAGGATAATAATGTGAAACTTGTGTTCATACAGTGCACTACCATACTACTCTTATTATTTTTCCATTATGCATATAGTATGCACAATGTCAAGTGTCGAATACACTGTAAGTAATGATTTATTTTATTTGTAATGCACAAAATATTAAGATGTTTCTAAAAAAAGAATGAAAACATATATATATAAAAAACATTTTATTTCTATGAGGATGAACTGAACAAACATACCCACGCCATGAGGTCATGAGACAAAAGTGTAGCATACTTACATTTAAATTGTTTGGCATTGCAAAATGTGCTCAATTTCACATGCTATAAAGGTTGGACAACATTTAGTATTAAGCTAGTATTTTGTTTTCAGATTATTTCAGCCAAAGTGAAGTAAATGTGTTTGTAATACCCAGGGTAGTTGACAGAGGGCGCTGTGGATTGTGTAACAGCTGCAGTCCCTTCAGTCCCACTGTCTGCACTGCATCTCTCAGCATAACTCTCTGGAAACCACCCACTGTTTCCACGGTAACGCCCATACAGCCAGCCCGTTTCTCTAACTGTTGATTCATCTACCTATGGATCCAATCGAAACCAAAATGAGACTTGTGTTGAAAAAAGATACCAAATGCATTAATGAAAGTTGGACATGCATTGCAGTCAAGGTGTTTATTAGTGTGCACTCTGGGAATTAAATCTGTGACCTCGATCGCATTTACACAAGTACCTCAATCAAACAGTCTGCTTCCAGTGAGAGCTCTTCTGCGTTACGTGCTGTGAAGGAATACAAGGCTCTATAGGTGGTGAGGGCAGTACTTGTATCCTCAGTAATCACCACTGGCAAAGCTATAAAAAAACACCCAAAACCACATTAGAAGAAAACAGAAAGCCCACATTAGCTCATCTTTCAACATCAATGAAATTCGCACTACATGTACTAAATAGAGTATCCTCCAGATTTAATATACAATAGGTTTAATATATTTTTAGTTGTGAAATATAGCATCCTCCAGATTCAGATAGTTAGTTATATAAAATAGCTACTGGTCATTCATAACAAGTATTAAGTAAAATTATTACTTGCTCAATCCTTCTGAAAGTTTTAAAGAAAATTGTTCCTCTGTGAAACACAAAAGGAGTTGTTTATAGCACACTAAGAACGGCAACCTGCAAATGTACCCTCAAGGATCTCTCTCCACTTAATCCAACTTTTAAAATGACTTACCTGATGTAACCCAGTAAAGTTATAGTCATATCAAATGATTTGTTTGACGTACATACTATACTGTTTTAAATGCTAAAAGATGAAAATGTACTACAGTAATACTTCACAGTAAAATTGTAATGTAATAGACAAAGTACTTGTTCAGTGTATGAAATAAAATGAAATACTTTTGTATCAAACTGCATGAACATCTTCAGTAGTCTTTTTCCTTCTGTTCATTCTTTCAAAGCACTCGCTATCTTCAAGCGGAGTCTGTTATATTAACTCATATAATTAATGGGATGTAATTAAAGTGAATCATGAAGCCCTCAGAGTAATGACACTCATTAGAATGAATAGAATGAAAACATCATATTGGCAAAGTAGATCAATTCAAGCCGGTTTTTAGGTTTTGGCAGAGCACCCACATGCACACTTACTTTTGATTTCTATGCTATTGTGCTGAGTATGTAGCAGCAGTTCGTTCCTTTCTTTCTCCTCCCTCTCTCTCTCCTCTACTCTTCTCTTCTCCTCCCTCTCTCGTGCCAGCTCCTGTGCCTCCTGAAGTCGGGCCAGTGCCTGTCGCTGTTGCTCTTCCCTGAGTTTTGCCTCTCGCTCCTGGGCAAGTTTCCTTTGACGCTCTGCTTCCTCCTCCTGCAGACTCTCCTGTTCCTGTCTAATGCACATTTTACAAAATGTTTCAGAGAAAGTGTGGTGACATTTTTTCATGCCCAGCGAAAAATATTTTGATATTCTGATTTTAGTAAATAATGTTAAAAATAGCAAGGATTTACTTGATTGTAGATTGTCACAGTCAAACCAAAAATTATTCAGACACCAGATATAATTTTTGATCATTTGAAACTAGTGGGTGCAGGACACTGTAATTCATTCATGTAAGTTAGGATAACAAAATAAAGTAAATTGTGACATATTATACCCCAAAATTATTCATACAGTGGACAGTTGAAGGTAAGTTAACGGATGCTCTGCCCAAGCCATCTAACATACGTCATTTAAGATGGATAGTCATTACAGGAAGTGCATTTTCAGATTTTAACTAAAGATTATGAGGGCACACAAATTTTACAAATAGAATGACCCACATTGATAAACTATTTACAATAAACGCTGCAATATTTCATGAAAAAATAGGCATTGTCATTTTTAATTTCACTGGGACTTTAAGTGTTTTTTTTTTCTTTAATTGCTATTGCGAACTTTTTACACCACAGACTGAACAAAATTAAGCCTTGTTTTGTGATTGGTTGCCCTAAATTGGTATTATCTAATTGTGTACTTAAATTTAACAGCTATTCATCCTACTCCATTACATACCTTTCTATCAGTTATCCGACAAGACGAATTAGTTCTGACACAGTTGAACTCTGTGTTCTTGTCATATTTTTTACCATTCTTTAAACTATAGCGTGATAATATGAGATATGTTGAAGGTGACTCTATGTACTTAGTATTCCAATGTTTGAACAACTTACAGCATTCAGGAACAAAGGCAATGGGTCTTCTTGCAGCTTTTCTGTTGTGATGTATGGGTTAGGGTTTAAAATCAAACCAACAGTATTAGCCAATGAGTTGGTCTAATGCATTTTTATTTTAAATAGGTCTTTGTGGTTGAATCCCATTTGTCCTCATTCCAGCATAAACTGGGACATGAATAATAATATGGTAGCATTGTTACTTATTTTTTATAGCAAGCAAGAAACAATATATATCTTTCCTGTAGCTCAGTGGTTAGAGCATGGCTCTAGCAACGCCAAGGTCATGGGTTCGATCCCAGGGATTGCACATACATAAACTAATGTATAGTACAATGCAATGTAAGTCGCTTTAGATAAAAGTGTCTTCCAAATGCGTAAATGTATATACAAGAAGTATCTAAATTTAATCTACTGTAAATGTAAACACTGAAACACCTACATTGCATTTGTTTTGTAATCACAGACATTGCCAGTCTGTATTAATTATACTTTGCATTATTTTAAAAGCACCAGACGTCAATTTTTTATAGGTAAATGTGTGACAGATTACCTGGCAGCCTCCTCTTCTTTTTTCCTCTTTATCTCCTTCTCCTCTTTTTTTCTTTTCATTTCCTCTAGCTTCTGTTTCCTCTTCCTCTCCTCCTCCTCTTGTTCCCTCTTTCTCTCATCCTCCTCTTGTTTCCTCTTCCTCTCCTCTTCATCTTGTTTCCTCCTCTTCTCCTCTTCCTCTTTTCTGCGTCTCTGTAGCTCTTGAAGTTTCTCAGATCTGACTTTCCTCAGCTGCTCTAGAACGTTCTGTTGCTGGCTCTGCCTCTGTCTCAACTCCTGCAACGTTACACACACGTCCCTTCAACATTTGGAATATGTTTACAACAAAATGTAGAGTAACAATTAGTGATAGACCCATATATTGCCATGGCCGATATATCGGCCGATATTTGGAATTTTTTAATTATCGGCATTGGCCGATATATTTTTTCAAATAGACAATATTTTCTTCTGTTTGACCGCCATACAGCAAATTTGTATTTTATTCTTTAAAATGCCACTAAGATGTAAAGTAGGCATTTGCTACTTAGTAATGTAATATGACCACAGTTAAATGGGTCGTGTAAGGTGGATGAGATACAAAAAATGTATGGTAAGTATCAATCATTTGTTTAAATTGCTATATTTTATTCATATTATGCCATGTTTAGCTGCCCACAATTAACATAATGTCATTTGTGGACCTTTTCATGTGTTCGAGTCTGTTACTAACTAGGCACACAATACACAGTAAGTGTTCATTTAGTTTCACCAAATTCTGTGTATGTCTCTCACTTAATTGCATTTGTGTTATATCGGCTTCTTATCGGCCAATCAGCCACAGTGCTTTTCTAAAATCGGCATCGGCCATTAAAAAACCCATATCGGTCGACCACTTATAACAATGCTTAAAATGCAGTATTTGGTACAGCAATGTGATGAGCTCTACTGACTGCCTAAATTAACCCAAAATCAACCCAAAAATCAATCGTATGGTATTGAGCTTCTATATATGGTTTGTTCTAATAAATCATAAACAAATTTCATGGTTGTTCGTTTTCAGGCAGCTACTAGAAATCTTTAGATTGCTGAAGAAGGCCTCCATTATGAAGTGATGGAAATGGCACAGAGATAAAGATGTTACGATGTCAAAAATGGAAGCTCATTTATTTGTAATGGGAAAAATCGTGAAGGATAACTTCTACTCTAAGAAAATGAAGAAAATGATTGTAAGACAGGAAATGGTGAGATGACAGTAAGACAAAGAGAGGTCGACCTTTATTAGAAGGAAGAGGTTGGTTAAGCAGCCCAGCAAAGAGAGAAGTCCCTGAAGCACACAGTCATCCATTTCTACAAACTATAAAGGCAGGCAGCGTAGAGAGACAACGAGAAAAAAAGGAGAGAGAGAACAGAGGAAAGGCAACAATAAAGTGCACTGCTCATAAGGGAAAGAAAGAAAGAAAGAAAGAAAGAAAGAAAGAAAGAAAGAAAGAAAGAAAGAAAGAAAGAAAGAAAGAAAGAAAGAAAGAAAGAAAGAAAGAAAGAACGACCTGGAGAGGGAAATATTAGAGGAACACCTAACAATTGATGCTCGGGTGAAATGCAGTAAATGTGTGTTAGTTATAGTGTCTGTGTGTTAAGTTTTCTTTATTAGTGAACGTTAGCATGTAAGGAACAGTGTTCCTGTCCTCAGGGCTGGGAGTTGAGCTGTAGGTTTAAATCACCGGAACATCTAGAACAGTGAACTACAGAGTCACTCACAGGAACATTAAGGTTTAAATACATTCAAGTTCTCACCCACATTACGGTTTAATATAAACATGGCACTTTAAAGTGTACATAACTAGGGATTTTTAAGGTTCTTCTTTGGTTTATGGAGTGCCCAGCAACAAGTTTATGTATATAGAAGGTTTAAAAACACTATTATTTCGTAATTATAGGTAGTTATTCTTACCGTACTTCTTGACTGACTCTCAAATGATTTGTTCCGCGATTCATCTGTCTACATTTACATTTACATTCATCTGTCTAATCCCCTCCTTTCCGCTAGCCTAGTCTGATGTGATTGGTCAGATGGTCTAGTCTGCTGTGATTGGTCTACCGCGAATGAGGCTCAGGAGCTACAGTGTTTGGGGGAGAAGAGTGAAGTTTTCGCGGGCAGTCCTAGCAAAACGTAGGCGGGGACTATATGTAGTGACGTAAATCCGCGGCGGTTCACAAATCAGACTAGGGACGTCTCGTTTGCGTGATTCAGAGTCGACTCCCTTTTTTCCAAGCCAATAACTTTGTTATTCATTCACCTTCGGATTTACATCTTGGCAGACTGCTTACTTTCAAACACGCCAACATTACACACTGCATGAAATGTAATTTTCATGATCTCATGTTATGTACTCTTTAATTGTTTTCAAAGTTCATATTGGGAAGCAATTAAATCTGACCTTGATCTCTCTGTTGTACTGCTCCATCTGTGAGAGTTTAGCAGAGGTCTCTCTCTCCAAAGCGTCTAACTGCTCCTTGAGTTTCCGACAGCTCAGATCTTTCTCACACATGCTCTGTTCCATATCGTTTATCAAAGGACCTGAAAGGGAATGAGAGAGCAAAAGAATGACAGAGAAAAACAGCTCTTGTTAAAGAAACCCCAGCCCTGGGTTCAAGAGTAATGAAATGGACACAAATGGAATTAGTCATCCACACTTCTATTGACGGAGTGCTTTAGATCAACGTGAATGCTCACTTGAGGTGTTCTGGGTGAGGTGAAGCAGTCTGTCTGTCAGTCTCTGCTTCTCAGGACCCAATCGACTCAACTGCATCTGAATTTGCTGCAAAAACGCACGTATATAATGACGAAATATCACAGAAGTTACATTTTTTTATTGTTGCTGCTAAAGGAATAGTTGGTCCAATTTATTTACCTTCTTGACATTTCAAACCTGTCTGAGCTGTCTTTTTCCATGCAATGAAAGTGAATGGTGACCATAAAAACACAATAAAAGCATCACAAAATAAATCCATTCGGCTTGTGGCAGGAAACCAAGTCTGAAGCCGTATGACAGTTTTGTGCCAAGAGATACTGAAATGTACATCTGAAAATCTTGCTTTACAGATAAGGTCACCATTCCACCTTTAATGTATAGAAAAGAGCAGTTTGAACATTGTTATAAGTACCTTTTTATACTCCATGGAAGTATAAATATAACGTTTATATGAAAAAAAATATATTGTTATAAATATATTATGATATTCCATGGAAGTATAAATATACAGTATTTTTATAAATAGCAGTAGCTTTTATATATTGCTATATTTCATTTTTATATAAATAATTATACTGTAATATAAAAAATTATATTCGATGGAGGAAAGTCATAGAAGTTGGGAAAGAGGAGTAAGTAAATTATTCTTTTTTTAAGGGAAATATTGGTTTATAGTTTTATAAATGACAAAAAAAAGAATGTATATAATTCATGCAACACAAAAATAATATTTATACCTCAAATTGTAACTGTATAGAGTTTATATCCACTATACGATTCTCTCTCTTCTGATTAATCAGATCCAGCTCGACCCTCTGCACCTGCCTCTTACTCTTGGCATCCCGGAGCCAGTCGGAGATCTGCTTATGTTTGTTGCCCTGAGAGACAGTAAGATTGAAATATGTTTTTGTAATATAATATAACCATCAATGACCGGACAGAGAACAAGTAAAATGTGAAGAAGACTGCTCAAATAAATCACAATAATCACTGTGAAATTGAACAGAACACATGTCTAGACATCGTTTTGAAAGACGTAAATAACACTGGTCCAGAAGCTCTTCCTGTTTCAATTTTTTTTAACACTACACAAACGTTACAGCAAAATAAAACCGCAACATTTAGAACTGAATCGAAAACTAACCTCTTTAAAATGTATATACTGTATGTGAAATGAAAAAGAATGTTTACATTGTGCAAAACCTACAATTTATCTACAGTTACTGCTTAACTACAGTCAAAACAAAACATTTTGCAATTATGGGCAGTGGTTAAGCGATTTCTTAGTAAGCTATAATTTTTTTCCTATTAATATAATGCTTTTAAATATTTTTATATTTTAATTTAATGCATTTTTTATTTAGCAATTCGGGGGTCTTTTATATTGTTGGTTTTATTTCATATTCTCTGAAATCTATTGTCAAGAAATGTTTTTTTCATTAAAAAAAGAAAGATAAAATGTATATAATCTGACCACAGCCTCCAGCTCCATCTCCAAACTTCTCTTCCTGTCCTTCAGTCTCTGTATGTCACTCTGCTCTTTTTCTTTCTGTGTCTGAAGCTCCACTCGTTTACTTTTCTCCCATTCCATCCGCCTCTGACGCTCCGCTTCCTGAGAGAAAGAGAGAGACAGGAGTTAATTTTGACATGCATATACAGCCGTAGAAAAAAATAAGAAAGAGTTATTTCTACAATTCTAGTCCAGTGTCTGCTGAATTTCAATAAAATCAAACTTCAGGAGTGATATAGAGTCATCCAATAGTAATCACAAAAAATACTTTTTTAACCTTCCCTAAACACATGTACATATATTACTGTTTTTCTTGTCATGTTTAAAGTGAATATGAACTTGTTTTCTTTTCAGTATTTGAGGCCTGAAAAAATACAGAGCATCTTTTCTGTTATTTTGACCTGTTTCTTCAGTTTTCATTTTCTGCAAAAAATGCAAATAAAAACAATATCTTCATTTGAAATTTGGGAGAAATATTGTTAGCAGTTGAAATAAAAATAATTATTTTACCTTAACACATACCTATAAATAGTAAATTCAGAAAAGCTTTATAAAAATCATTTTGAAATGTATCATATTAACATTGTAGTCTTTGTTTCTTGTATTTCTATATGCTGTTGTATGCTCCACTTGCCTCTCGTTGTTCCAACTCTTTAAGTCTTTCCTCCTCTCTCTGTCGCTCTATCTCTCTCCTCCTCTCTTCCTCCCTCTGTCTCCTCAGTTCAATCTCCCGTGCCTCTCTCTCCCTCCGCTCTCTCTCCTCCCTCTCCCTCTGTCGTCTCCTCTCCTCCTCCCTCCTCTCCTCCTCTCTCTTTCTCTCCTCCTCTCTCTTGTGTTCCTCCTGTAGAGCTAGACGTCGCTTCTCCAGCTCTGCATTTCCTCTCTGAAAATTCTCCTTCAGTTTATCCTCATACGACACTAAGAGAGAGTGACAGACAGGTGATTAGAGGTGAGATGAGAAGTGTTATCTGAACAAAAATGCTTAAAGGTACAGAACACATCACAAAATTGTGTGCAAATATAGTATCATTAACATTTCATGTAAATACCATTGTTCTTGTTATTCTGTAAATGTTCGGGCTCAATCAGCTCAGTGTTGATTGGAGGAATAGGTCCGTTTAAGAGGTCACATGATTTCCCTGTTCTAAAGACAAACATGGGCTCATAAATGAAACAATAGAGCTTGTTAATCAACGTCAAGCCGCGTTGAATGTTGCGCCATCTTGGTAGAATGGCTGCTAGCGCATTCAATGCAGTGTTTTGTTTTTCTTGTTTGATTAGGAAATGGTATACTATGGTAGGTCGGTCTTGTTGTGTTAAAGCGGGCGTGCAATGGTGTTTCATGCATTCTGAGTTATTTACAATGTTAAACGTGTTGTCATCTCATGCTTGACATGGTCAACTTGTCAAAAAACGAGTGGACCAGTGTTAATTTTGACAGCAAATTTTGATTTAGTTTTAGTCATAGTCTTTTGACGAAAATGCAATTTAGTTTTAGTCACATTTTAGTCAACCCCATCATTGTAGTTTTAGTCTAGTTTTAGTCGACGAAATATGAAAAACATTTTAGTCAAATAAATATACATTATATTTAGTCTACTAAAATCTAAATGGTTTAAATCATTTACTTGGTGTAATTAAATGTTCCATACAAAGATTCAACTGTTTTGACATAATTTACTTCACCTTAGAATGAAATTAAACCAGGTCATTACCTTTATTTTTCAGAAAAGTTCAGTAACTAGATTTGCATTGTTGGAACACAGAATATTAGACCATGAACGACATGTTCCAGTTCGTTCAATTCCATTTGACTCAACTGACTCGTTAAGTAGGGCGTATTCATTCAGCTCATTCAACCAATGAAACGCTCTGACAGGGCTCACACTCAAAGGCTATTGGCTCATGGCATGCCTCTTTGAAGAAACAGCTGCACTGTCTTTGCTTGAGACAGCAATGAATGAGAAATAGCTTTCAAAAAGACATATATAAATTGTATTACATTTCTTTAATCGTGCAAACATGTTACATATTTGGTTGGAATGTACAGTTTGACTCACTTCATCACTTCTATAATCAGTAGAGGACAGCGCTGGTTTCTTTTTGCTGACTTTATGTTGCATTTTACGTTATGCAGCAGCTCGTGTTAAGTTAACATAGGCATATAAAAACGTTTGAGCTTGCCTTCGTAATGTGTTTCGGGGTAACTTGCCTGCAGTCGCGCTTCAAGTTTGCAGCTTTTTACCGGCGATCGTGAAGGAAAATAAGACGCTTTGTAAACCGCGTGGAGACACAGAATATATGTCTGTGCTTCCCCTTCTCCCAGAGACTTCTCTCTACCGCTTATATGAGATAAGCACATGCGCGCAAACTGATGTCCGCCAGGTGGGACAAGAATATTTTCGTCTCGTTTTTATTACTTGACGAAAATGTCAGTATATTTTTATTACAGTTTTCGTTATCATGCATTCATTTTTATTTAGTTATCGTCTCGTTTTCGTCAGTGAAAACATGTCATTAACGAATACTTTTTGTTGTATTTTTCGTCAACGAAATTAACACTGGAGTGGATGTATGGCGTAGTATTTCTGTGCTCGATACACTCCCCCAGCGTTCGTACAGGTTTCGGAAAGTTTTTTTCAAACATGAAAATCCTTTTTGTAACAACTTTTCTGAGACGGATCGTCCTCACTAGCCACTGCGATGGGGGAGCTGTGACCAGGCCCCCAGACACCGTGACAGAGGAACTAGCGGGGAGATCTGGAGGGGCACAAATGTACTGTGATGGCACGTTCAACCTGGGGTAAATTGACGTAGCCCTTAGCTGCTCCGGTGTCAAGGGAAGTAAGGGCGACCGAGCTCATTTGATGTGAACACGCCGAAAAGGGGGCATCCATGGGAACCCCCATATCATAACCACCGCCGCTCGCCGCTGCAGACGGCTTGGCAGCCACCGTGGAGCGGGCAGCAGACAATGTTGTGGCTGCATTCAAAAAGAACATAGCCAACCGTGACCGCAGTACCTTGATAGACAGTGCACATGCCGTATCCACGAACGCTACTTCAGCATGTTGGAGACCCAGACATGTGATGCAGGTATCGTGCCTGTCAGGCTCGAGGATGAGGCGGTCACATCCAAGATTGTAAGAAATTTAGCTCTACTAAAAATTTGCTCTAGTAGACACCTTCGGCTCGCTACCGAAACGCTCAGGGGAAGTTGCACACACCGGGACGAATCCACTGCTCTGCGTCATAGAATGCAGTAGAAGTAATCAGAAGATAATGCTCTCAGCATTTAAGCTTTGCAGGTTCCGAAGAACAAAAGGTGAATGAATGGGCACGCCATCTTCCTTTTATACCAGCATGTACGGGGTGGAGACTGGCATGCCATGCCATTCGCCAAGTTCAAACCCCATTCTGTCTGTTCGACACAATGTCGAGAGACCGACAGAAAGGGAACAAGTAACGGTACAAATCAAAACAATAATAGCAGTGGAGTATTACCCTCCCAAGATGGCGGCGCCACTGCAACATTCAACATAGGGCATGACTTCAGCTTCACATTCTCTATTTGAATGAAAAGACGTTCCCCTCTTAGTTTATTTCAGCACAAGCGGGTCTGTGTGTCTTACCTGAGAGAGGGAGGCACCAGGTCAAGAGGTAAACTCAGAGGTAAAGGACGACCAGTCTTGGCCATATCAACCAGGTGCATTGCCAGAATGAATTCTTCTGCTCTTAACTGCCCGTCACGATCTACATCAGCGAGAGTCCTGCAGACAGAAATTGAATTGCATAGCGATGCACAAATACATATTTGATGAACCTGGACACATTTCAAATATGTTTTGTGTACTCACCATATGGTGGCGAGCTGTGTTTGCGTGAGGTTTGACGTTGTGAGGGAATTTCTAACCTGGGGACCTTCAAACACACACACACGCACAAAGTTTATGCATACACACAAGCATGGTGTACACACTGTCATGTAAACATAGTCCATCCCTACTTTGCTTTACATTTACAAACATAAGTACTCACCTGACAGGTATCCGCTCATCAGCTTGTCCAGGCTGTTGAACTGTTGGCGGTATTTCAGACGGGATGCCTGAGGCACTGACCAATCAGATGAGCCCATTTTGGGGGAGTTACTCGCAAGGGAGGTGGTGGAGGAGGAGTTTGAACTGTAAGGATTTCCAAAAAATCTTATATTTTACACTACACCTGATTAAACTGTCTGGTTTTACCTTTCAGGCATAGTCTTTCATGTAAACTTATTCCTGGCTTAATGATGACATTCTTTGGGGTAGTTCCCTTTCTGTCAGTCTCTCGACGTTGCGTCGAACCAACAGATGGGGTTTGACTTGAGAACCTATCATCTTCTGACTAGCTTTGAAAAGGCCAATGAAATTGGCAAATGAAATTTGCATGCCGGACTCCGCCCCGGATATCCGGGTATAAAAGGGAGATGGCGTGCTGCATTCATTCACCTTTTGTTCTTCGGAGCCTTCGATCTTATGATCAAAAGGCAACGCCGGCCCCGGTGCCGTATTTCCCGGAAGTGCATGAAGGACTCAGTAAGACCTGGAACGCCCCCTTTTCGGCGGCCACCTGGAGAGGTCGACCTAGACTCCCATCCAAAGCGTGTAAGTTTTCGGCATCTCTGGTGTCGAAGGCTTACACTGCTGCGGGCCAAGCTGCCTCCTCTCTCCACACCATGGCCATCCTGCAGGTCCACCAGGCCAAGGCGTTGAAAGAGCTCCACAAGGGTAAGACTGACCCAGCGCTTATGCAGGAACTCCGCATCGCCACCGACCTCGCCTTACGGGCGACAAAAGTGACCGCGCATGCCCTGGGTCGGACGATGTCCACACTTGTGGTCCAGGAGAGACAACTCTGGCTTAACCTTGGTCAGATGCGTGACGCTGAGAAAGTCCGCTTTCTCGACGCACCCGTCTCGCAAGGGGGGCTGTTCGGCGATACTGTCGAGGACTTCTCCCAGCATTTCTCGACAGTGAAGAAGCAGACGGAGGCCATCAAGCACATCCTGCCCCGCCGCGACTCCGCCACCTTCCGGCGTCGAGATCCCATGCGCGTCTGCTCCTCAGCAGCCCCTGTCCTCTTCGACGCCTGACCCAGGTGGCCCCCCGGAAGAAGACGTCGAGGAGGAGACCACCGCCCCGTCAGCAGCCGCCGCGGAAGCAGAGTGGCTGGGGTCCTCCCAGGGAGATCGAGAACACCATCGGGCCCAACCCCAGCCATTCCATTGCTGGTTGATTGGTCGGTCTGGTACGGTTACTGCCCCTTCGCAACACCTGCTGGGCCCCTCCGGGGGCCTAGCACCCACATTCTCACAAAAAGAGTTTCCTCTCTCTCTGGTTGTTTATCACAGCCGCTCTCATCCTCTACACGACGGTGTTCGGCAACTCAACATTGCGTCACGGCTAGACGCAATGTCAAGCATATTCAGCAGCCCTCAGCACTCTCAGTTCGATGGTGCGTTGAGCTGCATCATCGCCGGGCAGGTAAGTCAGCAGTGCTGATCTCCTCCCCTCCTCCGCACTGCCAGCCATCGAACCACCCCTCGGGGGGTTGATGAAGCAGATCGAACCCCTAGTCCCCCTGTCTCGGTCCCTGGGAGCCTGGCTAGAGCTTCCCAAACCGTCACGGTGGCTAGGGAATACAATCCGTCTCGGCTATGCGATCCAATTCGCCAGACGCCCGCCTAAGTTTCGGGACATCCTCTCCACCTCAGTCAGAGGCAAGGATGCTCCCGTGCTTCGGGCCGAGGTCGCCACCCTTCTGGCGAAGGAAGCGATCGAGCTCGTCCCTCCAGCCGAGATGTTCATCTGATTTTACAGCCTGTACTTCATCGTCCCCAAGAAAGGCGGGGGGTTGCGCCCCATTCTAGATCTGCGTACCCTGAACAGGCATCTACACAAGCTGCCGTTCAGGATGCTCATGCAGAAGCAGGATTGGTTCATGGTAATCGACCTGAAGGACGCGTACTTTCATGTCTCGATTCTCTCTCTTCATCGACCGTTCCTGCGGTTCGCTTTCGAGGGGCAGGCATATCAGTACAGGGTCTTCCTCTTCGGTCTGTCCCTGTCCCCACGAGTCTTCACAAAGACCGTGGAAGCCGCCCTCACTCCCCTCGGGGAGAGAGGTGTGCGGGTACTAACTATCCCGACGACTGGCTCATCTGGGCACACTCGCGAGATCTGTTGTGTACACACAGGGACCTGGTGCTCCGGCACCTAGATCGTTTGGGACTACAGGTCAACCGGGAAAAGAGCAAGCTCTCCCCAGTGCAGAGCATCTTTTTTCTCGGCAAGGAACTCGACTCTGTCTCCATGGCTGACTACCGAGCGTGCACAGTCAGTGAACCTTTTCAAGCAGCCAGTGGTCCCCCTGTAACTATTTCAGAGGCTCCTGGGGCACTTGGCGTCCTCGGCGGGGGTGATCCCCCTCGGGTTGATGCACATGAGACCGCTCCAGCACTGGCTATAGAGTCTTGTTCCCTGGAGAGCGTGGCACACCGGCAGCAGGCGTATGGTCATCACGCCTCTCTGCTGACGCACCTTAACCCCCTGGTCTTCAATGACTTTTCTGCGGACAGGGTCCCCCTTGGGCAGGTTTCGAGGCACGTCGTGGTGACGATGGATGCCTCCCTGCAGGGTTGGGGTGCCGTGTGCAATGGTCACGCAGTGTCGGGGCGATGAACGGGCCCCCACTTGCGTTGGCATATCAACTGCCTAGAGTTGTTGGTTGTGCTACTGGCACTGTAGAGGCTGCAACCTCTCGTACAGGACAAGCACGCCCTGGTCCGGTCGGATGGCACAACTGCCATGGCGTATATCAACCATCAGGGTTGCATTCGCTCACGACAGTTAACACATCTCGCCCGACGCCTCCTCCTGTGGATTCAACAGGTGACAAGGTCCCTACGAGCCACACACATCCCGGGCAACCTGAACCAGATAGCCGAAGCGCTCTCTCATCAGTCAACACCTCGCAGAGAGTGGCGACTCAAACCCTGCGCAGTCCAGCTCATATGTGTGGAGTTCGGGCCGGCACCGGACACCACAAATTGCCCGCTATGGTACTCCCTGTCCGAGGCCCCCCTTTGCACGGATGCCCTAGTGCACAGCTGGCCGCGGGACAAGCGGAAGTACGCCTTCCCCCCAGTGAGCCTCATTGCACAGGTACTGTGCAAGGTCATGGAAGAGGAGCATCAAGTGCTACTAGTTGCGCCGTACTGGCCCAACCGGACTTGGTTCTCGGAGCTTGGTTCTCCTGACGACAACTCCCCCCTGGCAGATTTCCCTGACGAAGGACCTTCTTTTGCAGGGGAAGGGCACGTTGTGGCATTCGAGACCAGACCTCAGGAACCTCCACGTCTGGCTCCTGGACGGGACAAGGAGATCCTGAATGGCCTACCCCCAGCAGTGGTTGAGACCATTACTCAGGCTAGGGCCCCTGCCACTAGGCGGCTGTATGCCTTTAAGTGGCGCCTCTTCTCGTCCTGGTGCTCTTCTCGAGCAGAAGACCCGCGGAGTTGCTCGATCGGGAACGTGCTGTCCTTCCTACAAGAGAGACTTGAGAGTAATCTCTTCCCTTCCACACTGAAAGTGTATGTAGCCTCCATTGCCGCTCATCAGGAACCAGTTGCTGGTAAGTCTCTGGGACAGCATGACCTGGTCATTAGGTTCCTAAGGGGCTCGAGACGGCTGAATCTGCCTCGTCCGCGCTCTGTACCCTCTTGGGACCTTGATGTGGTCCTGGCGGGGCTCCAGAGGCCCCCCTTCGAGCCCCTGGGAGATGCCGCTCTTTCTCATCTTACGATGAAGACGGCTCTCCTGGTGGAGCTTGCCTCCATCAAGAGGGTAGGGGACCTACAAGCATTCTCTGTGTCCATGGATTGCCTAGAATTCAGGCCTGGAGACTCCACGTTATCCTGAGACCCCAGCCCAGCTACGTGCCCAAGGTTCCCACCACTCCCTTTTGGGACCAGGTGGTGAACTTGCAGGCGCTCCCCACCGGGGAGGAAGATCCAACGCCATCCGTGTTGTGTCCAGTACGCGCGCTGCGCCTCTACTTGGACCGCACGCAGAGATTCAGGAGCTCTGAGCAGCTCTTTGTCTGTTTTGGAGGTCAGCAGAAGGGGAGGGCTGTCTCCAAACAGAGATTGGCGCACTGGATCATGGACGCCGTCACTACGGCGTACCGGTCCCAAGATCGCCCGTGCCCACTGGCAGTGAGGGCACACTCCACCCGGAGTATAGCCTCCTCTTGGGCACTGGCTCAGGGCGCCTCTCTGGCAGACATCTGCAGAGCTGCGGGTTGGGCTACGCCTAACACCTTCGCAAGGTTCTACAGCCTCCGCGTGGAACCGGTGTCAGCCCGAGTCTCGCATGGTACCAACAGGTAAGACCGGCGACTGGTAGGGCGTACGCCTGTGAAATCACCTTCCCCCCTCATAGGTGGGTCAGTGTGCTATTTCCGCCTCCCTTTTTCCCCCACCGGGTGAAGAATAGGCAATCCATCCATCACTTAGCACTTCCTGGTGGCGGGCTGGGCGGAGCAGCCCTGCCTCCTCAGGCCGGATATCAACTGAGTTATCTAGCGTATAGCTCTAACCGGACCTAGAGCCCCACACGTAGTAACCCCCCCCAACAGGGTGGTTCCGTCTGATGTATTTTCATGGTCTGGTTCCCAGGCTGGTAACCCATGACCTCCCCTAGGTGGGCCTCCACCTCTTGCGGTACTCCCTTACAGTCCGCACATTCCTCCCATCAGTTCTCCCCTGCCGGCGAGACCATGTTGGTGTCTCCACTGAATTCCTCCCTATGGTAGGAAGTGGCCTCCGTAGCGCATTTCCTCAGTGAGGAAATAGCGCTTCCCCAGTGGCCCTTACGGTGCCGGGCGGCTTCTCGCCGTTAGAGAAGGAAGGTCTCCACCCGTGACGGCTGGTGGCAGGGGCTTCCCACCTTTTTCAAAAGCTCTGGGACCCCCTACCTCTCCACTGGATGGTTACAATTTCGCGCTAGCTCTCACGTCTGACATGCCCAGGCCAGTCAGCGTTGCTTCGCTAGAGATTGTGATGCGGCACAGCGCCGTGGCGTTTTTGATAGGAACCCCATCTGTCTGTCCATAACCAAGACGTTTCCCATACTGGGTTTAAAGGGACAGTTCACCCCAAAATAAAAATTCTGTCATTATTTACTCACCCTCGAGTTGTTTCAAATCTGTATAAATGTATTTGTTCTGATGAACACCGAGAAAGATATTTGGAAGAACACTTAGTGGCCACCATTGACTACCACAGTAGGAAAAATTACAATGGTAGTCAAAAGTGCCCCAGAAACTTTTTGCATTTCTACATTTTTTTAAATATTTTCTTTTGTGTTCATCAGAACAAAGAAATTTATACAGATTTGGAACAACTTCAGAGTGAGTAAACGAAGACAGAATTTTCATTTTTGGGTGAAATTTCCCTTTAAGTCTAGTCCTAGACTAAAATAAAATAAAATATCTAAAACACATCAGTGCCATTGTTTTGTCTCAAAATGCACAAAAGTAATATTTTTTGTAAGGCGTTTTTGTAATAATTACTTAAATGTCCTAATTTAACTAAGGCCTAGTCCTGGCTTCATCTAATCCCTGTCTGAGTAGCCGCCACTTAATTTGCATGCTAAATGCTTTTTAAATGTGCTCTGTTCAGCAGCTGCGCAATAACACTAATAACAAAAAACATGAATCCTCAAAAACTCAAGTCATCATAAACACACAGCAAACTGGTATTACCTGCAACATCAGCTTGACCTACAGTGCTTTAGGATTCTGCTATGACATCATCCTTTTAATAATTTATGGGTTCTAGTTACACTTTCCAAATCCATTTTGAGACGGTAATTATCAGGTCCATTAAAACCATACTTAAAACGAAGAATTATAAGCAATATGCTGACTCATTGCTGACAATATATTAAAAGTTCAAATAGCACAAACAGGGTTTATACAGCTTCTGCAGTTTGTCATGAGTGGAGTGATGGAGAAGACTAAAAAATCTAATGTAAAAGAAAAGTATTTGCCAAAAAGAAGAACTTTGAAGTGATATATTGTTGCCTAATGTCAATGCCTGTAGCAGTCATTATTTACTCACGTTTTATGACTTTCTGCCACAGAAAAGGTGACATTACTCACAATGTCAATATTGTTCATAATTTCTCCTTTTGTGTTCCATGAAAGAAAGTCATACAGGTTGACAATGACAAAGATAAATGAGTGTAAATTATAACAGGTTGAACTAACCCTTAAAGGAGTTGTTCACCACAAAACAAGCCCCCATTGACTTTCCATAGTAGAAATAAAAATTAGTATGGAAAGTCAATATGTTGCTCAGCCCTAAACACAAATTCATTCTAAACAGGCACTGAGCAGGTGTTAATGAGTTAACTATGAGTTTCTCTACCACCATGTGGAGGTTGGATGGCTCTCAGAGGAACCCTAACAAGATCTTATTAAGATACTGGGAGACAGCTGCGCTATTTGAGCACACTGTCAGCAAACACGCACTTATTTACTTCACCTATTTAACTTCATGTACTGGAAAAACAAGACCAAAGTAACAATGTTTCCTATACCAACTGATTTTAATCTGCAATATGGATGTCATTGTCTTTGCAGCAAACCAGAAATGTCACCACACACTCAAATGCATATTATGTGGAAATCCAATACAGATCTGGGTGTAAATGTCTATATAGACGTACAATGTAATATTCAAAATTGATACCTGCTGGATCCAAGGTCCAAGAGGGAGTGAGATTTACTCAAACTGCATGACACTGGGAACGCTGGAGTGGTAAAAGACAGTTAAGAGTCATTATTCAGTGTAGATAAACTTGTGTTGAGGCTTTTATTATAATAAGCAAACCAATGCTTGCATGTCTAAAAAATGTGTGTTTGAATGTTGTCTAAAATTCAATTTCCAAGAATGCAACTTGTTGAATCCAGAATAGAGTGAGTGGTTGTATAGGAAGGCAGGTATTTATCGATCTCTATGGAACCCACTGAGATTGGGGAGCCTTCAATCAACACTGCAAAGTACGCAGAGTACAACACCTCCTTTAAGACAAAACAAAAAAACAGAAATACCTGGTGATGGAGTGAGGCGTGTAGCATTGCCGTTGGGCAGGGCTGGCACACTGAGAGAGCCGGGGATCTGAGGCAGCGGTCCTGGCATCAGGGTAGGTGCAAGGACTAAAGGGGTCACTGTGGGGCATGCTGGCACAGGCGTTATTATGGGCATCCCCGACATGGCAGAGAGATTTGGCATTGATCCCATCCCTGTAAATCAGACATCAATTCCCAGTCAGTCTGAGATGTGCAAAACTAATTTTGTCTGGATCATCTGAGTCTCAACTTTAATATCAAAGCAAACGAGTCACAGAAGTCGTTATATAATCAGCCATACCGAAACGTGATGATGACGTTATAACGTGGGTAGGGGTCTGCTTCATGATGATTGGCAGACTGGAGGGAAGAGGCTGACCCTGCAGCTGCAGTTTAATTAGTTTCATTGCGATGGAGAATTCCAATCTGTCCATCTTCCCGTCTTTCCCCATATCCGCCAGTGCCCTGAAAGAAAGGAAGTTAGCAGCCATTGAAGCTTTTCATAAAAAGTGGCTTACAGAGCACTAATTGCCAGCACAATCCCAGCGGAGCCGCACAGAGTTGTGCGTGATGACAGAGCACCATCATTAGAGCTCAACTTTGTTTTGCTACCATCATTTTATTTATAAATAAGACAATTTTAAAACAAGCATGGGGTGGGGAAGATAACCTGCATGCTATAATCCTACATCAAAAGTTGCACATCTTGCCAGAGTTTATCTACTTCCTGTTTGTGGATGGGCGGAAGTGTTTACACCCATAAACAAACCGCAGACAGGAAGAGGTTACTTAAGGAAATCTCCATCCTTCAGAGAGGTATGTGGCTACGAATGCAATTTTCCCACAGACTTACACAAATTTCCATAACATCATTATGATAACTAAAGCACTGCCGAATAAAACACAACTAAACAGGTACACACACACACACACACACACATTTATATACAGAAAGAAGAAAAAAAACCAAGACGTTTTAAAACCGGATTAAGTGTATATGTACAATAAGGGTGTGTGTAAGTGTGTACACTAACCAAATGTCAGCCAGGACTGCTGTTGGAAGTCCAGATTGCAGAAAGAACTTTCGTGCTTGATCTCCTGGAAATAAACAAAGCCTGCATAGTAATGCACACCGTAATCAGAGCACTACAGAGTTCTTTAGGGTTTACATGAGCAAATTGTTTAATATGCTTAAATATCCAACAAAAATACAATTGTCCAAACTTTTCCATTACAAAACTAAAAAAAAATGTATATAATAAGAATGTTTTTGAAATGGATGCTGTTTTTGAAAAAAAAACAGCAAATAAGAGCCCCGCATTGACCCGAAACCTTTCAAAAAAGTATACCAAGGTGAGACCTCAAGAAACAAAATGCCAGGAGAATATTTCTACACATTCATGGCAGAGTGTCACTAGACTGAAGATGCCAAAATATAACATTTAATTTGTATTTTTCATCATTTGTGTTGTTTATTTAGTTCATTATTTACTTTTGTGTTTATTTACTTTATTTAGTTGAGGTTACTATGATTCTAAAAATACAAATAAAATATATAAACAAACGTTTAAATGGTAGTATTAGTATGTTTACACTGTATGTGTTTTTACCTGACAGATAGCCCAGAGTGGGAACCAGTGAGTCAAATTGTTTGTCATGTTTCACCCTTTCTTCTGGTGTTATAGCCCAAATACTAAAACCACCTGAAAGACAAACAGAAAGAGAGATTTTTCTTTGGATTATTACTTTTGTTCTTTTGGGTCTTTAAGATTCGACCACTTCTCTAAGAAATCCATCATACTGCATGTGGTTTTAACGAGGGTTGTTGCCATGTGTGCAGTTTAATTGGTTGTTGAGGTTTGTTTAAATCTGGACAATGGCCAGCCAGGGTTCATATTTTTAGATCATTTGGGCTTTAATGTTTCAGACTTCATTATTGTGACCGATTATTTGTTTATAACTGTTATTTGTTATCATAACATAACATTAATTAAAACAGTGATTCTCAAAGCAGGATCAACATCATAGTGGAGCAAATATAAACCCTAAAAGCTTTCAAAGGCAATGTGCAGTGATCCATCAACCACGTAAGTGGCCAGTAACAATCTGTCCTTCACGCAACATGCCTAAATTGGGCCAATCTCAACACAGCTTTCACACAGAGTGCTGAAGACACACCATTTATCACCTTCTGTTGTGTTTTGGCACTGCCCTAAATGGAAAAGACAGCATTCGATTTAAAACGGCTTCACTGACCAATTGGTGTGCATCAAACATATGGAAGAACAGTGATAGTTCAGTTCATTTCCAGTTGTCATACATATGAACAATATACATATATTAAGCAATGAAAAAATGGAAACACACTCCAGTCTTTCCCTGGTCTCTCTAGTTTCACTCTTCTCACTCTGGGGAGGACACATATGCATCCTTAAGCTTTATGTTTTTGCATTGTCAGCAACACGGAGTTCCAAAAAGGCCATCTTGATTAATTAAGCGGAGGCCTATGAAATCCTGTGATGTCTTTCTAAACAAATTTAGCCCAATCCAAAAGCGAATTAAAAAAACACTTCACAATAAGGTTGTATTTGTTAAATGCATGTAATTGAATTAATAAATGGCAAATATATTGGTTCATGTTAGTTCAATTGTCCATTAATGTTAACAGACATTTTGATTTTGTAAATGTATTAGTAAATGCTGACTAAGATAATAAATGCTGTAGAAGTATTGCTGTTAACAAATAAAACCATATTGTAAACTGCTACCAAATATATTATTTAATACAACTAAATCACCTTTAACTATATATATAACACTAACAAAAGTAATTTTCAAGATCTGGTCTTTTATTTTCACTTCAGACTGTGAGTAAAGTTAGTGAGTAAACGCTGTAATAAGAACAAACAGGTCTCCACTATCAGGTCTCCTAACAATGAAAAATGGCAATTTTTTTGTCGTTGGAAATGTCATTCTTCATTTTGGATTTCAAAGTTCCTGACTGTTCTTTGGGAGATGAAGTATATTGCATGTGGCTTTGACACCAGCCGTTGTCTTGTGTGTTCAAGGAAACGTGGCAACAGCATATGTCGCATGGGAATCAGTGAGTCTGTGTGATGGAGTATTCAGGTGCTCCTCTGGGAAAAGGAAATCTCTCCAGGCCACACACTGAAACATGTAGCCAAGGTTTATTAGTAATTCAAGCGTTCCTCCATTTAGTTCCATCTAGCAGATTTGCTTCATTTCAGTCATGTGTTCAGACTTGTTCAGTTATTAGCCTTTAGGGTTTATACAGCGACAACTCCGCTAATTGCAATAAAAATATGAACCAAGACAAATGTTATGAAGCAAAAAATCTATCAGCTATATGTACCAAATGCTATAAGCAAACAGTATCTGTTTTTCGCTGTGCACTACCACATTAAATAAACTGTGAACAAGCAACCCTGTCTCAAAAGCTCTAGGAGGATTAGTAACTACACACACATACTCATACCATAAATGGAGATGACGAAATGACACACAAACATATTTAATATTCATTTTTTTCATTCATTTCATTCATTTATGCATAATGACATCACAGTCATTTTGTGAAAACTTGTGAAAATCCTCTCATATTATCCTAAAAATTCTGCTTTTAAACTTTTTTATATACTAACAGTACAGATAAAATTTAAATAAAGAAGCCATATGAGCTGTCAGCTGAATTATTTTCTATACATAACAAATGAAGGCAGAGAAAAAGAGAGAAACGGGGAGAAAAAAGAGAGTGAAGAAAAAAGAGAGGGATCTCCGCCTTTTAATTTGGCTCTTTCTTTATCTTTTAAATGGACAGTTTAATCGAAAAGGAAAATTCAGATAAATAACAGAAATTTCATTTTAGAGTGAACTATCCTTTAAGTCGTAAGATAGCTTAGTATTACAAACAGATTGAAATGCAAACTGAAAATACCTGACAATCTTGCGTCAGTGTATTGCATTTACATTTAGTCCATTGATGTTCATTGTTTGAAAAAAATACATCAATTATGACAGAATTTTAATTTTGGGTGAACCATCCCTTTAAAAGCAAGTTCACATCCCAGACACACAAGCACAATAGGACTTGTGTACTTACCATTCATGACAGCAGGTGGGATGTGAGGGACCCTCAGTTCGACACACTAGCTACTCATCTGCAAAAACAGAAAGAGAGAGATTTGCACGATGAGAAGGATATTACACACAGAAGAGCTACAAAGAACACACTGTGATAGCAACAGAAATAAAAAGTGAACAAGTGAAAAGGATTAAATAAAAGAATGAGAACAAAGAGAGTAATGAGAATGGTAAAGAGCACCAATGACGGAGGCAAAAATGGAGATGCACTTTCTCTTAGTCTCTTTTGTCGCACTCTCTCTTATTTTGTTCGTTTTTTTCTATCCATCATGCCAGAACACACACACACACAAACACATAAATGCAACAAGCCACATCCCTTGCATACTATTTCACACACAAACAGGACATTGATTGTGCCATAGCGCTTTCACCTAATGCATTTTTTTTGTGCGTTCAGCTCTGTCTTTGCTCCAAAGCTTATTCTGGGAAGCTAGCCCTGAGTCTCAAAGCAAAATCTTTAGAGTCAATGCTCCATAGGCAAACTGAACAAACACAGTCCAAATATAAACCAATTAGATCTGAAGAGCTCTTAGCCCATTTCAAACAACTGCTTGAGCCTTCCAGAAAACCGCCCTATTACACCCTGTGTTCATAAAGCTGTTGAATGCGGTTGTCCATGGTAAATACTGCACTGTTCATACACAATTCTATTAATGAGAGTGGAACAAGCAAATTTGAAATTTTCGGTGTCACAATTGAGTTTTGCAAGCGAGTTTGGTTGAATGTCAACCTCAAAACAGAACACGAGGAGTTTTGACAAAGAAACTGACAAAATTTAAAACAGCAGAAATGCCCCAAACATTTGAATAATTTGCTTATAAATCCTTGATGGTCCAGTGTATGAAATATAGCGGCATCTAGCGGTGAGGTTGCGAATTGCAAGCACTAAGGTGACTGACACAGGACTAATGTTGACTAATTATCTTATCCTATTTACGAAACGTGCTCTGTAGAGCAGTTTGTCCGTTTAGGGCTACTGTAGAAACAACATGGTGAATTCCAGGCAAGGGGACCCGCGGTGTATGTGGATAGACATAGCTCTTTCTAAGGTAATTAAAACATAACACTTCATTATGTAAGGTCTTTATACACCTCTGAACACATAGTTATGTATACATATTATATTGCATTTCTGTCAACAGATCCCCCAAGAAATTACACACTGGACCTTATTAAGTTTTTTATTTTACTAAAGTTATATGTTTACTGACATTTACTGAAATCTGAGTAAACGTATTGACTTCAGTTCACACAGAAAATCTGATACTGTCTGCTCTGTTGTGTGTACAGGACAATATAAGAGTCACACACATTATAAATAGTACATATGGATATCTATCCCAAACGCTGATTGTGTGACCGTCTCACGCCCTATATCGCATGTACAGTACATGAAGTTTCCTATTCAACCAATGATCTACATTTTAGACCAGTAAACAAAGATCCTTACTGAAGTTAAACTTTCACCAACAGCGTGAGAAACTGCCACTTGTATAAACACAAAAGTATGTTGGGTGGTACTGTACACCAGTCTAGCCAATGACTTCCAAACTATAATTTTTTGCAAAAAGATGATTAATTCAGTATTCTGTATTTTCAATCTCAAATCAAATTTCCACAACTTATAAAAAGAATTACAACATACTGTTATTGGTATTTGCAAAATAAAACCTGTGCAAATACATTGAAATAGCCCAACATCAAAAATTTCAGTTTGCTTAAAGGCCCCCTAATCTAGCCCTTTTACAAACTGTAATATAAATCTTAGGAGCTGGTCTCCGCCCCCTTTCCAGCAGAAAGCGCAGGGCTGTGAGCCAATGCTTCCAGTAACAACAAAACTGAATAGAATGGTCAATAAGCGAAACATTGTCTCATCTTTAAAAACCAAACACATTGTTTTGTATAAGTGAGAGTACATAAGACAAACGCGTTATTTGTTTAAAAACTGAGCACGCTGTTTTCTGAGTGAATGCACAAATGCGTTACGTCTTTAAATCCGGTACATTGCACTTATAAGTTACTTATCTTCACAACGTGCACAATGTTTTTATAAGTGACAATACACAGGACAAACGCATCATATCTATAAAAACCGAAAACATGCTCTCTATAAGTGAATGCACAAAAGCGTTATGTCTTCACAACGTGCACAATGTTTTTATAAGTGACAATACACAGGACAAACGCGTCATATGTTTAAAAACATGACGCATTATGAATCCAGCATTTTACTAACATTCGTTTGTGAAGATGCACATTCCGTTGAGAAATAAAACTAATCCACAGAGTCTTCAGAGGCTCGATGTCGGGAGTAATTGAAGACGTTTTGTTGTTTCGTTTTGAAGACGATTGAATGTTCAGTTTTGCATCCAACAACAAAACACTTTGTTTGTTTACAAAGCATTCTTGTAGCTTACTGTAAGTAGTCAAGCGTGAAAACAATGGCAGACAGTGTACAACCCGATGAGGGTGGAGACAGCAAAGTCCATCAGCAGTCATAGGCAGGGCTCAATCAATGTGACGTCAGGTTACTGAGAGAATGCCAACAGCTCTTTCAAGAGGACAGTTGAGGTTTATTGGGTATTTAAAAAAAATGAATGGGTGGATTTTTATCATTCTAGGGTGGTTCTGTACACACACTCCTGACACACAGAAATGTTCAAATGTTGGATTAGGGGGCCTTTAAAAATGACTGTGTTGATATATATGGTGAAATAAATATCATATCTTATCTTTTGCTTGTAAAAAGAAAGCCAGAGCAATGTTTTCAAAAGACTTGGAAGTGTTTCATCCCAGCAGCTGGTGTGAGGAATGCAATAACAGTGCAGCTTGGTTATTACTCACTTAGAAGAGTACAACGAAACATAACATCTTACGGCTACCGCTTCTTTACGTTAGAATATGTTAGTATACAAATCAGATGTCAGCAAATTTTCAAGCAGTCTTGGGACTCTTTTTCAAGCAAAATAACTGTTTAGATGCTAATTAGTCTCATGTCTCCTGGCAGTCACTCAATAGTGCACAAACCTTGTTCCTCTCATTTAGTCCAATCCTATTAGAACTGTCTGATGCAAAAAATTTAATTATCAATTAGCTGAGCAAATCGTGCTATGCATCAGAAATACAATGTAAAATGCTCCATTTGGCAAAGCATTATTGCTCACATTGTACAGTAACTGTTATGAGGATTTTACTGCAGAATATGTCTCTCACATTTGGAATGTTTTTTTAGGCTAATAACCCTTGTCAGTTAGTAAATATCTTCTGAAGTATGTTTATGATACATGCTCAAATTGCACTAGTCCCATTCCATCCTTGCAATGTAAACTTTACATTTACCTTAAGCATATAACAACCCTGCTGGCTACAAAGGTCATCTAAGTTTAAGTTTACTCAACAGCAAGCATTTCTCTTTGACATTATTTACTCCCAAGGACAAGCTGTTTGTTTTTACAGCCGTACATGTAACGTGTGATAATTTTTTTGATAATTACTTTGTGTTTGCTTAATACAACGATCTTCACTTAGCAGGTTTGCACTTATAGTACATGGTACTAAATTATTGCATTGCACTCCCACAAATGTGGAGCTTTCAAGGCTCCTAGGAGAGTTAGAGCTCTGTAAAAGCATTGACTTGAATTTTTAGATGGCGATGATTTCCAACTATTACAATGGTCTCTTCAAACCAACATGTTGTAGACATGTCAACCAATTGAACATTGAATAGCACACTAAGCAGACGGTGTTTGATCAACATATTCCATTTCTCTACTGAAGAATCAACACTTTGACTTTAACCACTCAGTGTCCACTGAAATCAACCGGAAATACAGACAGACTCATTTATCTTTCTGAATAGCAGTGAATAAAACAGCAGGCAGTGAATGAAAGTCAGTGATCATCAGTTTTGCATTAAGAAGTGTTGAGGCATATGTGATGTTAGAGGAAAAACTCTAAGTGATTCAACAGCATAATATCAATACAGTGTAACGGACCATTAAAGAGAGCAAATACTGATTAATATATGTTATATTATATCATGCTGTATAACTTGCAACCTTAAAGTAGTTTAGTCACTGTGATAGAGAAACTTATTTCTATAGTAAAATCTTAGAAAGAGAAATTAGATTTTTAGAAATTCATTTTTGGATAGACTGCTTCATCACACACCATAAAGAAAATCCTGCAAAAAAAGGTGGGATAAAAGCTATGGGGTGCCAGGAAAATTCTAACATAAAATTACATAATTACAAAAAATTAAAAGTTTTTCTTGTAAATTTGCAGTCTTTTTCTGTAATTTGACGTTTTTATGTCAAAGTGTTGATTCTTCAGTATAGAAATGGAATATGTTGATCAAACACAGTTCTGCTAAGTGTGCTATTCAATGTTCAATTGGTTGACATGTCTGCAACATGTTGATTTGAAGAGACCAAAAAAAGTTAAAAAAAAGTAAAATTCTGTACATTTTTTAATACTTCAATAATTTGCTATTAAATGTCACAGATTGAACTGTTTGAGAATTGTGGTTTTATTGAATTTTCTTTAAATGCAGAAACCTGTCTAGAAAATGACATCACAGACAGCTTTAGAAAGTCAAAAGGGAGTTGCAGATAAAACCCTTTTCTCTCTCTCTCTCTCTCTCTCTCTCTCTCTCTCTCTCTCTCTCTCTCACACACACACACACACACACACACACACACACACACACACACACACACACACACACACACACACACACACACACACACACAAACACACACACTGGCTTTAGATTTACAAAATAATATGTAGAGGTTGATTCAGAATACCTCCGTTTCAAATAGCAGCTGCGATCAATGACTAAATGAAACAGGCATGGGTCATTGGGTTGAGGAGTCTAATAAACACATAAAATAATGTAATGGTTATATTACTTTAAAAAGCCATTTCTAAATCTGTCTAAATCTTCTAATAACAGAACTTTCTTTTAATGGAATGGAAGATGCATCGAGTCTGTCATTGTGGAAATGCTATGAACCCACATAATAATAAAGCAAATTGTAGCCTTAACTTAATATGTGCTGAGACTCTGACTTCTGAGATGGAAGAAATGGAGAAAGTGAGAAAAAGTGAGCCAGGGTTTTCATGCTTTAATAAAATGTTGCGTGCAAATAAGGAGTCTATTACAGATCAATAACAGTGTGTGTTTTGGGATGGTACAGACTGATGGCTAAGACTAAGAAACTATATATAGAGGAACTTACTGCTGTTTTTAAGTGGAATAAGCTTTCAGATTTTGTCTGAAGTACTAAAGTGAAATGTAAATATTTAGATTTAAACTGTCATTGTTGTCATTGTTATATACTTTTATGGTAATTCCAGTTCTTGCTCACACTCTCTCACACACAAACACTGTGTGCATACACATAAGCGCACACACACTTTAACAGCATGTGATCATAGAGTGCAGATTAGAGGAAGGTGATCTGGATCTCAGTAAGTTATTTCAAGAATTAGTGAGGACATCTCATAGACTTTCACTTTTATACAGTACCGCAGGCTAATGGTATAAATAAATACAACCCTTTGTATTCACACAAACATTTCTCTTTTTCGTACAGGCTCCAAATATAACAAAGCTTTTCTTCCCATACAATTTAATTAGAGTGAATATTCACTCTAGTTTCCAGTGGCTGTGTTGGTGTAAGTTTATTTTGAGAGAATGTGTCTCTTCTGAAACAAAACCCACGATAACCTCAAAAACCTACCTCCAACATTAGCTATTGAAACTAAATCTTTATGAAACAGGAGAAAATAATTTCAAAGGCCAACCACTGGTTAAACTTCACAAAAAAATAGACTATATTAAAATGTGAAAATGACTGATTTGAACCTATAAAGTGACAATGTCAATGACTATTTCTTTCATGCCAAACACAGAAAATATGTCAAAAAAGCATGTACTGCTTGCCCCAAACAATGACAACGACACAATACACAATTTATTCTCACACATATGCATTTCTTTTCTCATTTATATGCACATAATAAAAACCTGACATTTGCATGTCATTACTATCTGAACAGGCGGGATATTATTCAGATTCATAGATCTGTTGTATATAATTCATAAGATTATTTGTGCAACGCCTTGTGTCATTTTCATTATTTCATTTTTGAAAACCGTGAACTTTCGTGAGCCTTTTTAATATTACTATTTTCTAAAGTGTATGTATGTTTCTGTTTTGGTCTAGCTAATCAATTTGTTTAACATTTATTGAATTACATTTACATTACAATTTAAGCTTTCTAAAGAAATGCATATGGTAACAAATGATATTCCTCAAGAAAATGAAAAATCATAAATCCAAATGTGTAAACATTCCATCACGTCATGAGATTAAATGGATTACAAGATTATGAGATGTGTAAATTGAGTTTCAGACCTTTCTGGTCCTGCTAATGTAAGGTTTGGTTTGAGGGGTGTAATAGACCAAGAATGAACTGCTTATAAAAGACTCCAAATCCATTCTATATTTCACTGTTCTCGTGTTGACTTAAACTAGATTGAATATTAAATTGGGTCTCTTTCAAATGCGGCAGAGAAGAGAAAAAGAGAAGAGAGGACTTCACACATCACTGATCTTACAGCAAGGCTTGCAAAGCCATGTTTATTACAGAGTAACTCAAACATACCTCTCTCTCCCTCTCTTTCTGACTGCACTATAAGTCAATGTGGGTTTTAGAAAGATTTCACACAATTTTTGCGCAATAAACTCAAGCTGTCCAGGAGCATAATTGTTATTTACACCCACACAAATGCAAAAACACATAAAATACATCTCCCTGGGGCCCAGAGAAGAAATTATATGGGATGCTGGCTGCTGAACAGGTTGAAAAACTGATAGACAGACATGTCTGTAAGACAGAAGACTAATGAAAAGAAAAGTCCTTGACCGTTACAATGTTCCAGATTTGAGACACCGTGGACAGTATAAAATTCCTACAAGCTGGGAAACATAATACAAGCTGTCCTTTAAACATAACAAACTACCCCACCCAAAATCGCCCCAAACCTCACACTCGCCTGAAAAACAACAGGTAACATTTAACATTCTATTCTCTACCCGTATTCGCTTCTTAAAGCTTTTCTGCCTGTTTCTCATCCTTCACTTCATTTTCACCTACCTTCACATACAAATGTCCCTTGAACTGAGATGGACACCTGCATTCAGCACTGGCCAATCAGCATTCAACATGTCATTGCCCTCACACAGCACATGTCTGTTCTGGGTGCATTACCCAGCATGCTTTGTGCAGGGAAGCGGAATAAGGGCTCCTCTGTCCACACAGGAAACAAGAATATGAAACAGGCCAGCCACACCACATCAGCCATTCAGTACTGAACCAGAGTTGATGTCGCAGAGGTGAGTATGAAATGTAAGGCACCATTAAATTAAAAAATAGCAGCTACTCTCTGTGACAGATTACCAGACTGGATCAGAAAGGACCATGAACCTTTGAATGTACAGTACATGAACCGTTTCTTCAACTCTTTGTACCACTTTGGTCCACCATCTAATACGTACAGTATATATAAAGAACATATTTTGTACTCTAGAGAGGCACATCCAACATTCTTATTCTGTGTAGAATTTCATTTTCTCCTCAAGCTTTTCTCAGTCTTTTTCTGTTTGAAGGTGAACAAGGACAGCAGTCAGGTTTCTCTCTATCGCCATTGATATTCAAGGAGTGAGATTGTGAAGTTCTGGATAATACACAGCCACAGAATTTGACTCCAGCAGATCTGATTATATTAAAGAGCGTTTTGAGGACACATGGTTACAGACACTAGTTCATTTTTCAACCTCCACTTCTTTTTCTCCTCTTTCCATCTCTCTGGTAAAGCCAAAAGAAGACACACACACATATACCATACTGTCGGTATTTAGGGCAGCCCACCTCTTCTAGTAGAAAGCAATCCTCTCTCTGTGTGTGACATATGAGGCATATTTCTGGGGCACTCCACCCTGTTCACCCTAGGGAGACATACACACACTCTCTCACAGAAGATGGCTGGTTGGCATTTCAGGGTGAAATATTTAGGGTGAAAACATTGCAAAAAGATGTGCTGTGCTGTTCTGTTTAATAAAAACATGTCAACTGTATGAGGTTATATCTGGCACATTTTGTCCACCGCTGTTCAAAAATCTTAGTCTGGGTTGATGCCAATTCAAGTCGATCACAACACAGTTACATTAATTTTCATTCTACGATTTTAAATAACACACCCCTGCCCCTGTTAATAAAAACCATCAACAAAAAACTATTCAATGGTTACAATGGGAATTATATGGGTTTTAATGGAAACCATAATGGTCTCTGTGGATCTCCACTGGTAATGTGAGTTGTATTGGTGGGATGGTAACAAATAAAACACTATTGATTATTACTGTAAGAAGGCCCAAAACACTCTAGTCTACATATAGGAATGTTGTAATGGTTTGAATGGTAAACAGCTGATGGTTCATAATGGTGTTTGTAATGACAACCATTAGAATCTGTAGAATTTAGCATGGACAATTCGGTGTAGATACGAGAACCATATTGTATGAACTCGTACAACCTGTCAGGGAATTACGTCATCACACCATTCAGGTAAAGATGCTGCATATGCATCTGAAATATAGCCTAGAAGAAAACAAGGGTATTCTAGACTTCAGAAACATTAAATCAAAGCAAGAGATGATTATCCCAGAATATTGATATTTCTAAAGATTCTGCGAAAAAAAATATTACCTGCCTGCACATTTCAAAACAGATACAGCCATGCATGCCATAAAAATCCAAGTCGGTCGGTGAACGGACACCTTACGATTATATTAATGTCATAATTTCTACATATTTCACAGTGATGGTATAAGAAACGGGAGAACAGTCCATCACTCTGCTGATAAGAGGAAGGGAACGACTGTCGGCATATTTCGTCCGACCAGAGTCACCCATTTATCAAGCAGGTAATTTACTACCTCTGACCGGCCCATGCCCCACATACTGAAATGCAGTAGCCGAAACAGATTGTAGCCTCAGTGCTTTGATTAACAGAGCTGGCCTTGGAGAAAGAGAGGGCGTTATGAGAACATACAGCAGTTGGCCCACACCACATAACCCACTTCAGCAGTCTTGGGATCTATAAAAAAAACTTCTGGGGTCACACTTTCTATTACAGTAATCATGTCACACAGTAATTATATTAGGAAGTATTAAATAACACTAACAAAGTAGTGCTTAATATAAGATTATCAGTTTAAACGTTGCTATTTCTAGCATATGCCTAACAACTAAAATGTTTATTTAGCAAATGAGCCAAGTGTTCTAGGCATTGAGCATATCCAGAACTGGGTGTTTAGGGTGATAGATGTACACAGGTATCCTGGAGGCAGGTGCACTCTTGGGACAGGTGTTGCATCTCTGACGACACTTTGGCAAACCCGGCGGGGAAACACAATGCTGCTGCTCTAACGTTTCAGGATATTTTGAAGCTTAACACGGATAGAGTTGCTGTATCCTAAATTCACAACCTGCCAAACAAGTTCGTCCGTTGTGCGAACAGTTATTTCACTCCCGCTCCGGCATACGTTACAAGCTTTTGTTCCGAAACTGTGCTGCCTCTATTTTTTAATAAAATAATTAAGCTCGGTTTAAATCAAATATGAAACATTGATTTACCAACGTAAAATATGCAGATTAAGCGATACGTAAATAAAGAATAGAGCGCAACCTTATAATAAGCAGGTAGATGGTTCTGGTAAACATAAAAGGACTCACAAAGGATAAACGTTGCGAATATAACTGCTTACCGTGCATGTCGAGCCCGTGTTCTTCGTTTTTTTTTAGAAATAACGCCAGTGCAATGGAAAATGTCCACAGAAGAGGACGATGTGTGTCTCGTTTTCAGGTGAATGATCAGCTGTACCTGCTCACTGCAGATCGCTGACTGCGGCGTCGTTTCACTATCTACAAGTGATAGGGCTAACGTCACGGACAACAGCAGGGTGGGCGGTGCTTCGTGCACACTCGCTCTCTGGAGCTGGACAGATGCGCACGGCACGAGGATTAGCGCGAGCAGCTCCAGATGATGTCGGGAAAATTCCATGTACGATAGTATTATGACAAATTCATGCTGTGGATTATACATAGGCCTATCTAGAAACGGGCCTGAATTGAAATTCCGCGCTTGGATATGAGCAACCATTGATACTTCTTTGTTCAAACCATGCCATTACAAAATAATTGAAAAAGGATTCTTGCAAAGAAACGCATTCTTAATAATGATTTACTAAAGTACTACCTAAATATCTATTTAAACCATACTTTTATATAAATATGTGGGTCATATAAGACTAGTCTATAATGCACACGCATGCAGCAAAACGCTGTTCTATGGTAATGAACCACTGAATGTACTTAATAAACGATCAATCGCATTGTTTTAAATAGAAAATCAAAATATAATTGTTTAGGAAATTTTAGGAGGTGTTAAGATATTCGTTTACAATTGAGTGTTCTCTGCTGCCATCTTTTGGTCCAAGTAATTCATTGCAAGGCAAAATGACTGTCCAACACAAAGCATTTTACAGGCATTGTTCACATTGAAAATGACACAGATTTATGATAAAAAACCGAAAACTTTTAATTGAAGATGGTTATTTGTAAGCAAGCATCAGCAGCAAACAGTTCTGAGCTGCTGAGTAACAATATGTACACAAAAACACTCTCTCATAGAAAGACCCAAGTTTTGATATTTGGTCATCTGTATCTCAAGATCCATTTCGAGGCATACACCAGAACCAGAAGTGGGTGGATGAATGGATGGAAAAGTCTACTGTCATCTGCATTCCTCATCAAATACAACCCCTTTCAGTATCCCAACTCACTCATTTGCTAAGTTGGCACCGGGCCACTTCATTGGAATTCTCTCTGCAAAGTCGGAACAAGTCTATATGGACTGCTCACTTGCTAAGGTTTTCCTGTACCTCCTGCAAGATCTGCTCTTCTAGATTGGATGTGTCATACTCTCGCAGCATATCGTACTTCCTCCAAGGTTGAGCCCACTTCTGAGCATGCTCCATCTTCTCTGGGGTCAAACATAGGTCAAAACGGATACCCTGAACGTTAAACTTGGGACGCTCCCATCGTTTAGACCATGGCTTTGGCTTCATTTTTACTTTTAACTATGAGAAAGAAAAACAAAAGGAAGGAAAATCATGAGTGCGTGTGGAGTAAACAGGTTAAAATGCACTTTAAAAATGTAATGACATTTAAAAATGAATGCACAAAATAATTAGAACAAAATAAGTCAAAGATTTTACATTTTTCCAATAATTTTTTAAGTAAATTGTCAGAGGTAACTATTAGAGGGATTACAACTAAACAAGGTAGTTTGCAGATTGCAGGCAAATGTTTTAGGTTAGTTATGGTCTTAAATTAGATGCAGGGGTAATTCTTCTCTTACTGGATTCACTGGAACATCTCCTGTGAGCTCAAAATGAACCGGCTTCATGTCAAAGTCATAGGTGCTGTACTCAGGTAGAGCATCTCTCAAGTACATGAGATTGTAATCCAGCCTCTTTTCCAGCTTTAACACCTCAATTTGCCGCAGACGTGGACTGTACAGCTCATAGCATATCTCCACACCTACAGACAACATAAATACATTATTTTTAAAGCCATTAAAATATTCCATGTAACACACTACATACCATGATTAAAATAAAAAAGTATGATTCAGAACAAACATAAGGAAGTAGAGTAAAAAAAACTAAAACTACGACGACATATCTGAGAATGTCACGCAATGTCATTTTTTTACCTTGGCCATCTACCACATTCCTGAGGATGAAAGTAGCTCCCAATCCTTTGCCAGAGCGTTGAGTACAGATCCCAACAAAGCGATTTAGGTTTCCATTCGCATATGGGTCAGACATGGTGACTGCTAAAATACTGCCTAGATGGAATTTACAGGTTTATAAATCAATAAATTATATCAAATACAAAATAATTCAGAGGCGTTTATGGCTGTCACAATCACAGTTATTTCTTACCAACATAAAATTCTGGAATGTTGAGAACTTTCCGTCTCTCTATCATGTCTTTTCGTTCAATAGAAAATTTAACGGGATTAGTACGCTGACGTGGAGGAATAAACTCTGGACTCAGAAACCTAAAAAACAAACATTTTAAATCTGAATTAAGCATAGGACAATTAGGGGCTTTCAGAGCATATTTCCTAACAAAGATATATACGTTTTAACTGTTTTTAGTGTATTCCAAGTAACGCACCTGTTTAAACTGACACTCTATATAACATAATTCCCAAACTATTGTCCACATTCCACAAACATCATAGAACTGATTAACCAGTAATTCATAAGATGTTGCAAATACAAAGGATGCAACTTGACATTATGTTACAACCGAACAATCCAATAAACCTGAAAATAAAGATCACTTATTCACAGAGATGTACAAACCGTCGCAAAGACGTCTCGCTCTGTGTTTTGTCTATGATGACAGGTTTTGGGGGAGGAGTGAATTTTGGGGGTCCGTCTGAAGCCACAGCATGCCTCAACGTTGACGTCGACACAAGTCCTAAAAATAAATAAACATTTCGTATCTGTATACGTTTATAAGTATCAGTATTAACTTACTGTATGTACATTAAACTCCATCATGGGATATTCAAAGCAGGTAATGCTTCAGCATGACAGCTGTTTAACCACTGATATGTCGACAATCTTTTGTTCAATTTCCAATTATTTCAGAAATGAACATGTAAAACTGACTTAACAGTGCAGAATATAAAACAGTGTAACATACGTTTGTCCTGAACCACATTTCTTAAGACTCGTAGCAAGCCCATCATTTCTCTCGCCCTCCGTGTGTACGCCGCCATGTTTGACCTCTGACTGGCGTGCGCATCGAAAACACATTCTGATTGGCTGGCTATACTCAATAACCATGCCCATGATTGGCTGGCTGGTCCGCAGGTATCTATATGAAGCAGCATTAAAGAAAGTGTTTTAACAATGTGATTTAATAAATCAAAAATAATATATATTATAAATGCGTACAACCTATCAGTTACTAAGGGGTCCTTATTGATTGTACAAAAACAAAATATGCGGATACATATGAGCGGATACATACGCATGTTTTTGAGTAATTGTTTTTTTTTACATTCGTTTAACAAAACTGAAAAATTCGTTTGGGTGTTAAAAGTCTTTTTATCTAGTCTTTGTTAATGTTGGAAATATTATTGTTTTCTAAATTAAGTACTTGAAAAATCCACAAACTGGGGTCTGATCAGAGAATCACAGTAATGCGCATGCGCAGAGGGAGGCTGGTCCTGTGCTTGTGGCGGAAGGTTCGTGTTTAACCCTCTGACACACGTGGATCTGAGAGTAGTCTCGACTCTTCAGTGCTCAACATCATCACAGAGGTGACTACTCGACTGCTGTCTAACAAGGGGACTACTCGAACCGATATAAGTAAGATGTCAGCTTAAAACTAAAAAAAAAACGTTTTAGTTTGTTTGCCTGACATACTAAGTAATTGTTTACTGATTAACTGTGCTCAAAAAGTTTTAAAACAATTCGTAGGCTTCTATTTTGTATGCCGAGTCAGTAGGTTGTGATTGTTTTCTCTGCTTATCTGTTTGCCCCCCTGCTTTGAGCAATGATCTAATAATTATTCCCCAAAGAAACTAATAACTGTGTTAAATAAATGTGTTAAAACTATTGTATGTAATAGTTCTCTTTGATGTCCGATTTAAGATTTGATCAGCTGAGATTTTTTTCCAGACCTGGGTTTCCCCATGAAGAAAATTGTCATACTTACGGTTTTCCTATGGAAGCATCAAAGTTTTTAGCACGTTTATGGTTTCTCTCTCTCTCAGGGTCATGCCTGTCATACGGTTCTACAGGAGAGAGGAGGCAGGTAAAGGGCGGGTCATCCGCAGGATCGCACAGCTCTATTCTGAAGTCACCATAACAACTGAGCTTTGCTACAATGTGGAAGTGGATGGTACGAAAATATTGTATAGTGAAATATAGAGGATGTGATGAGTTTGTGGCTCTGTGTTCCCTCTTCATCCATTCCTCTGTCTCTCAGGGTCCGACTCTTTAAGCGTGGGGCAGAAAGATGTTCTGCGCTGGTTGTTCACTCCTCCTTATTCTGCTAGTCTGTCAGAAGAGCCCAGTTTAAAAGCAATGGATGGTGCAAAACTGGTGGAGATAGGTCCTAGGTAACACCTGCCATTGTATTTATTTGCAGCATCTTTCATGCATCTTGTATCACATCTTACATTAATGTGATGCCCCTTGTAGGTTAAACTTCTCTACTGCGTGGTCCACTAATGCGGTGTCTATCTGCCAAAGTGCAGGCCTGAACCAGGTATCCAGAGTAGAGCTCTCTCGTAGGCATCTCATCAAGGTCAGAAGAGATTATGTCTGTTTCTTAAATAGCTTTTTGTTTATTGTATTTCTTCAGCTATTTTATTTCATGTTCTCTTATTTTCCCCATCTAGCCACGGGAGGGACACAATTGTGTGATGAAGGATGCAGAGATGGAAAGGCTGATTTGCAGCTTGTATGACAGCATGACTGAATGTGTTTACCCTCAGCCAATCACATCATTTGCTGTTGATGTTCGGCCACAGGAAGTGTTCGAGGTGGACATTCTAGGAAAGGGTCGTGCTGCCTTAGAGATGGCCAATGATGAACTCGGTAAGACACATGTTTGGAATCAAAACCAATGTTATATAGTTCTTATATTTCTTACTGCTTTAAGGGATAGTTTACATTTACATTTAGTCATTTAGCAGACGCTTTTATCCAAAGCGACTTACCGAGAGTTCGGGGAGCAATAAAGCGATATGTCATACAGGGGTAATAGTACAATACGTGCTAATACCAAGTTACTAGTTTCCACAAAAGCCAGAACAATAGTTCACCCAAAAGTAGAAATTCTGGCATCATTTACTCGTGCTCAGATTGTTACAAACCTGTATACATTTCTTTGTTCTGCTGAACACAAAGGAAGATATTTGGAAGAATGGCAGTAAATGGGGGATGAGATCTGTTTGGTTAATGACATTCTTCCAAGTATCTTCCTTTGTGTTCAGCGGAACAAATAAATCATTACAGGTTTGAAACAATCTGAGGTTGAGTAAATTATGACAGAATTTTCATTTTTGGGTGAACTATCCCTTTAATGTTTAAAGACATGAATATTTGTGTGTCAGCAGTGCTCAGATAGTGTTGGAATCTGCAGAGTCACATGCTACGTAACATGATTAGAGGAAGAATAGATGTCACATGGTTAGAGAAATCTGTTTGATCAAATCAAATGGGGGGGGTTGAATAACTTGAGAGAGACAATATTATATATATAAACAGTAACCCAAATCAATTTTAATTCCAGCGTGTATAAGAGGAGAGGAGGAGTGTAATGATACACTCAACTGACTATAAAAGACAATACACATACAATAGTATTTTAAACAAACTTTTAAAGGATTCAAATAACAATTTTATTTCCAAAAAACATGAACAATTTCATAATATTTTTTGTTGTACGTACAACTTGATGTATAAAATTGACAACATCCAAGGGTAAATGAACCTTTATTGTGTACATTTATCAAACTGAAAGAGTGACCTATTTATCTGTCACTGAAAGATAAAACTAAGAATTTTAACATTAAAGGAAATAAGAAAGCTGAACCTTAGGAGAGATCTTGAAGCAGTAAAAGCACAAAGTTAAAAAAATCACATCATCACAGGTCACATGTGGACAGTACAACCAACAGAATCTTAGAAAAATCAACTTTTTTTGTATCTCAATATATTGTGCCATGATGCAGTATATTGTTGCACCCCTAGAGAGAGGTAAATGCCTGATGGACTAAAATATTTTGTGTGATATTTTTTCTTGTTAGTGGCTCTACAAAAAATAAAAATGTCACTGGCTTGCCATTAAAATGTGAATTACAATAGGATTTGGGGGGCTTTAAAAAGTTTTTATGACTTATCAATCTGACCTTTGTCTCTGTGTTTGTGAGCAGGTTTGGCGTTTGACTCATGGGATCTGGACTACTATACTGCTCTTTTTCAAAAGGTGAAAAGAAATCCAACCAGCGTTGAATGCTTTGATCTGGCTCAGTCCAACAGGTGTGTTTTCTGAACATGTGTGTTTAACCTAAAATAAACACTGCTCGTGTTCTCGGTTTGTGTGATTTTGTACTGCATTCTTACAGTGAGCACAGTCGCCATTGGTTCTTCCGAGGACGCATGATCATTGATGGAGAGGAGCAGAAGGAGACACTCTTCAGCCTTATTATGGGCACTCAGCGCCATAGCAACCAAAATAACGTCATCAAATTCTGTGACAACAGCAGGTTAGAAGCTGGAGCGTGAATGTCACTCTTCTAAAGATGATTCCTTGGCCTTAGAGAATGTCTCAATATATGATTCTTGTTCTTTGTAGTGGTATCAAAGGCATGGAGCTGGAGTGTATGTATCCCACAAACCCTGCACAGGCCAGTCAGTATGAAACCAGACGGACTACCAGACACGTCATCTTCACAGCTGAGACACACAACTTTCCCACAGGTCAGAGGCCAAAAACTGGGGCCTTGTATTGATTCAGATTAGACTGACAATAACGTGATCAGAAAAGTAAACACAGATTGTGCTGTATTTAAGATGTATGACAGCCCTTCGCATGTAGTCGTCATATCTTCTGTATCATGGTCAGGTGTTGCTCCATTCAGCGGTGCTACCACAGGCACCGGCGGACGAATCAGGGATGTGCAGAGCGCCGGTAAGGGTGGACATGTGATCGCAGGGACTGCTGGGTACTGTTTTGGTAACCTCCACATCCCAGGTAAGTTATAAATCAATAGACTCCTAAACATGTTGTTAAATTGCAGCAAGATGCAATATGCCCTTGACCTTCTATTGTGAACACGCTTTCTTATTCTCAGGGTTTGTTCTCCCCTGGGAAGAGGAGGGGTGGGAGTATCCATCAAGCTTTGCACCTCCACTCCAGGTGGCTGTAGAGGCCAGTGATGGAGCCTCTGATTATGGCAATAAATTTGGAGAGCCAGTCCTTGCAGGTAGTGTTTAGCTATGAAATCAGAATTTCCTGTTTTATTGACTGTAGATAATTGTTTATATGGTGTGAATACATTTTTAATTTAACTGTGATCTTATTTTTATCATCATCAGGCTTTGCTCGTTCTTTCGGAATGCGATTGGCTGATGGTGAGCGAAGGGAGTGGATCAAGCCAATCATGTTCAGTGGAGGGTTGGGCTCTATTGAAGACCAGAATGTGAAGAAAGAGCATGCTGAGCAAGGTACGAGGGCAAACACCTGTACCAGATGCATCATAATATTAATCTGTCTGTCTGTCTGTATGTCTGTCTATCTATCCTGATCTCATTTGCCTCTTTGCCAGGCATGGAGGTGGTGAAAATTGGAGGCCCAGTGTACAGGATTGGTGTTGGTGGAGGTGCTGCCTCTTCTGTACAGGTACATTTTAAAATACGTTGTCGGTGTCAGGTCTCCAGCTTCTCTTCTGAGCGACTCATGCAAATTAATATATTCATTGTTTTCTGTAGGTTCAAGGTGATAACTCAAGTGCTCGAGATCTAGGCGCAGTTCAGAGAGGAGATGCAGAAATGGAGCAGAAGATGAATCGAGCTCTAAGGGCCTGTCTGGAGAGAACGGACGGAAACCCCATATGCAGCATACATGATCAGGGTGCTGGGGGCAACGGTAATGCACTTTTTCTATATTGAAATGTTCCCTTACACACCAACATGATCCAAAAGAGAAAAATAGGTGTAGCTTTATACGATCTTATTGTGCACACTAAACATGACATGTTATTTGTTTAGGTAACGTGTTAAAAGAATTAAGTGAGCCTGCTGGTGCAGTCATTTATACTAGCAAGTTTAAGGTGAGATAAAGACAATATTAATACCAATATTTGGATTTGTATGTCAACTTTAATTTTCGTATCATTTTTATGCATTTCTGCTTCAATGCACAGAGAGGTGACCCTACCCTTAGTGTTTTAGAGCTGTGGGGGGCAGAGTATCAGGAGAGTAATGCTCTTTTGCTTCGTCCCTCTGACCGGAGCTTCCTTGAGAGGGTGTGTCAGAGGGAGAAATGCCCCGTTGATTTTGTGGGCAAAATCACTGGTGATGGAAGGGTGAGTAGCATGTGATTGGCAGAGCTTGAACAAGCATACAAATACATTTTGAGAATCTGCGTAACACTTCTGCACATGTATTACTCAATAGATTGTGCTGGTGGACGACCTGCATAAAGAAGCCAATGGGCTTGATGGTGGGCGGAGCCCTGTGGATCTGGAGCTGGATTGGGTGTTGGGGAAGATGCCACAAAAGGTGCAAGAAATTAATTGCATTAAACTGTACTAGACATCTATATGAGGCCTGATTAAGATTTTATTTGACATTTCACTAAAGTGTGAACAAATTCGCCCTCGGTTGGATGATTTGTGAACTACAGCTATTTCCAGATTCCCAAATGTAAATCCATGCCTACCATGTTTAGTTTTTTTACTTTATTGTACTTATGGTTTACTGAAGTACGAAATATAGAGATTTATATCAGTGGCTCTTTTGTTTTAGGAGTTTGTGCTGGAACACATGGCCGTTTCTCTGCAGCCTCTCTCTCTCCCAGCTGGTCTCTCTGTTCTTTCAGCTCTAGAGAGAGTTCTCCGACTGCCTGCCGTGGCCAGCAAACGCTATCTCACCAACAAGGTACCATACATCCTTCTTAACACAATATCATACAGCTGCCATTCCAGTCCTGTGTCTGATGAATTTCAACAGAAAAAAACCTTGAGGGATACTTCACCCAAAAATAAAAATGTACTCACCTTCGAGTTGTTCCAAATCTGTATACATTTACATCGTATCCCTTTAGGAGTCATCCAACAGTAACGTGAAAGAGAATGCAAAGATGTGTGAAAGTTGTGAAAAAATCAGGCTATTGAATTATACCTGTATTTTAGGATCAGTTTAAAAAAAAGTACAACTTTAATACTGTGTTGTTTAAACATGAATATGAACTTGTTTTCTTTGCAGTATTCAAGATCTGTAAACATTGCATGCATCTTTTTTGTTATTTTGACCAGTTTGTCCTGTGTACATTTTCCACAAATAAATGCAAATAAGAGCGTAATTCAGAAAAACTGAAAATTATTCATCCTTATGATATTATGAATACAAAAAATACATAATATAAATATTATATGTATTTTTGGTACTGTCTAAGATTTACCATGTGCATTGCAAAATGTGGGTCCTGAGGCAAAGTAATTTGAAAACCACTTGCGTGCAGCAATCTTGGATACATACAGTAATTATTTAGAGACACATTTGTCTTTTTAAGCTCACAATGATTTGTTTTTTATTATAATTAATATGTAATTTATTATAGTCTCATCTACCATCCTGACATTACAAAGTATTTCGATCAAACTCAGAACAAAACATCAGTAAAAACTGCCACAACATCCATATAAATGTCACTGCTACAATATAAATGGAATAAAAAGCATTTCTGTAAATGACAAGCATAACATTACATTTAAAAAATGAAATGGGAAATTCTCTTCTAGGTTGATCGATCTGTGACGGGTCTGGTTGCCCAGCAACAGTGTGTGGGTCCTCTGCACACACCGCTCGCTGATGTGGCTGTTGTTGCCCTGTCTGCGTTCAGCCTCCAGGGTGCAGCCACAGCGATAGGCGAGCAACCAATCAAAGGGCTGCTGTCACCAGCAGCTGGGGCTCGTATGGCTGTGGGAGAAGCTCTCACTAACCTGGTGTTTGCAAGAGTGTCTGCTCTCAAGGTACAAAAAGCAACACCTGTGTCTGCCATTTTATTTACGCGTTATGTGCATGTTTTTTGTGGGACTCAAGAATGTGTGCACATATCTTCACAGGATGTGAAGTGCAGTGGTAACTGGATGTGGGCTGCTAAGCTGCCGGGTGAGGGGGCGTGTCTGTGGGAGGCGTGTCAGGCCATGTGTGAGGTCATGGGCCAGCTGGGCGTGGCCGTGGATGGAGGAAAGGATTCTCTTAGTATGGCTGCACGTGTCGGTGGAGAAACTGTTAAGGCACCAGGTACTCAACCTGTGTGTGCTATTAGTAATTACCATTTTAAGTAGTTGTGTGAAAAAGATGTGACAAGAATGAGTATGACATGTGACATTTAGTTTTATTCACAAATGTTATGTCAACAATACATTTTGAAATGTTATGTCCTAATGAATGTTATCATTCATCAGAGGGATTAATTGTAAAAGTATTTCATCGTTGCCCACTGCAAGCCAATTTAAACCAATTTGTATAATTTGTGTTTTAACTAGTTGACTAGTCCAATACTTGTACACGTATGTAGTTTCAAGATTTCAGCACGTTCTGCATATGTTTTATTTATATCTCACAACAATATCTTTGTTAGGTTCTTTGGTTATCTCCGTGTACGCTGTGTGTCCTGACATCACAGCCACTGTGACCCCTGACCTGGACAACCCTGATGGCAAAGGTCAGGCCTGCACATCACTAGCCCTTTTGAACTCACTATCATGTTTCTGCAGCTATTATATCAGTCTTGTATTTCTGCTAATAGATTATTTGTGTGTTGACATCTCTTGTGTGCTGTCTGTCTATCTCTTTCTTAGGTGTGTTACTGTATGTACCCGTGAACCCAGGTAAATACAGGCTGGGCGGCTCTGCCCTGGCACAATGTTATGGACAACTTGGAGACTGCAGTCCAGATCTGGATCAACCAGATAAGCTTTCTGCTTGCTTCAACACCACCCAGACACTGATTCAGGGTCAGTGCATGCTTTTGGGAATTCTGCCTGTATTGCTACGTTAATCACATCATTTGTCTTCATCAGCTGACATCAGTTGGTACAATGTTATAAATAATAAAAATCCATAAACGCATTTAGGGTCAGTACCTCTTAAACTCTCTGAATCCTAACATTGCAAGACCATTTTGACATTAAAAGAGTTTTTTGAGTTTAAATGGTTTATTTTATAGATCGATTGCTGACCGCAGGACATGATGTCAGTGACGGAGGGCTTATTTCCTGTTTGTTAGAGATGGCCTTTGCGGGGAATTGTGGGATAGAGGTGGACTTGCCTTTTGAAGGTGTTCAAGGTTGGTAATAAAAAAGTGATTTGTGATATAAATAATGAAGTTTTTAACCCCTAAGACCAGCACTTGAGTCCTTGAGCTTGATATGTAATATATAGGTTGTCAAGTTTTTGTTTTACAGTAATAATGGGTCACTTGTGACAGGTGTCCATCAAAGATATTTCTTTATCTGTCTGTTTTCAGCGGTGGAGGCTCTGTTTTCAGAAGAACTGGGTTTGGTTTTGGAGGCGTGTGAGAGTAATGCATCGAGTGTCTGTCAAACATACAAGGAAGCAGGTCTGCTCTGTCACAGGATTGGCACAACCTGTGGTTTTGGACCTGATGCTGTGGTGAGCATCAGAAAATTAGATTCTTAGCATTAGATATGCATAGCTTCTGCAATCATGATTTTACTATTTTGCAGGTCAGAGTGTGTCTACGTGGACAGGAAGTGCTGAATGAGCGTGTTACCACACTTAGGGCATTATGGGAAAGCACAAGCTTTCAGCTAGAGCGACTGCAGGCTAATCCACTTTGTGTCCAGGAGGAGGAAGAAGGGCTTGTTTCTCGCACACAGCCTTACATTAAACTCACCTTTGACCCCTCCCAAACACCCATCAATAAAGAGCCTGGTGAGACCCATTTCACTATGATTGAGTGATATGTGTTCTATTTTCTTGACATGTATGTTAAGATTGTGCACTAGTTTCAGGAAAACCTCGCGTTGCTGTAATAAGAGAGGAAGGCAGTAATGGTGACAGAGAGATGTCTGCAGCTTTGTTCATTGCTGGATTTGAGGTAATTAACTTATCATTATCAGCAAAAGGATATAAAGAATTTTCATGAAGAAAGTCTTAGCGATATTGACTTAATCTTTTTGAGAGACTTTTCACCGTTTGCCTTTTATGACCTATAGGTGTGGGATGTCACAATGCAGGACCTGTGTTCAGGCTCTATGACCCTTGACACATTCCGAGCGGTGGTCTTTGTTGGTGGATTCAGCTATGCGGATGTGCTGGGGTCAGCTAAAGGTAAAAATCACACTATTGCATGTTGCAGCACATGTTGATATCACAGCTGAACTGTGTGTATGCGTCTGTGATAACATGCATTTAAACATCTACGCCATTGCATGTTTAATTTTTGTGACCCAGTGCATGCTAATCTTTATTAGCAGTTAATCATCAAGAAATAGCAAGCAATGTATCTTTTTCCAAATATAAGGGTGGGCTGCCACAGTGACCTTCAACCCCAGGGCTCGAGACGAGTTCAAGCGCTTCCGTAACCGTGTTGACACCCTGAGCCTGGGGGTGTGTAACGGATGTCAGCTTCTGGCTTTGCTGGGCTGGGTGGGTGAGAGAGAGGATGAAGGTGAAGTGGTCTCATTCCATCCATGTATATACCGAGCGTGTATAATGAATTATATATCATTTATTATATTTACTTCGTTTTTTTAACAGGTTCTGATGTTACTCTGACCCATAACAAGTCGGGCCGGTTCGAGTCGAGGTTTGTGAGCGTGAGCATCCTGCCCTCTCCAGCCATCATGCTAAAGGGAATGGAGGGGTCCGCTCTGGGTGTGTGGGTCGCTCATGGAGAAGGTTAGAAATCTGTTTAATCCACATGAGACACACACACATGTACTTTAATAGGGTACTTAATACAGTGTGGTCCTGAAGTCTGATCCCAGTAGTAAAAATCGTTCCACTCTGTGCTCTACAGGTCTGATGCAGTTTCGTTCTTCAGTAGCTCAGCGGAGACTCATTAATGCCTCTTTAGCTCCTCTGCGTTATGTGGATGATTCTGGCACCCCCACTGAAATCTATCCCATGAACCCTAACGGTTCTGCACAAGGTGTTGCAGGCATCTGCTCGGCAGATGGGCGCCACCTGGCCATGATGCCCCATCCTGAGCGGGCCGTGTTAGGCTGGCAGTGGGCCTGGGCCCCTCGGCACGTGAGGGGATCACTGGAGCCCTCACCGTGGCTTAGTATGTTCCGCAATGCAGCAGTATGGTGTCAGAGTGCATAGAAAGGGGTGGGAAGAAATACGGTACTATGTGATTGTAATTAAATTTGCAATAGCGTAGGAATACTTTCAGTATTTTGAAATAGAGAGTTTACCAAATAGCCAAACTTATAACATGGAGAGTAATAGGAGATTGTGGATGATCTTGGCCTGATCTTTACAGATCTTAGATGAAATGTTTTAATAGCAGCAATAGTTTATTGTATAAATACATTAATGTAGAGTTAATGTATTAACATTCTTGCTGTAAACTGGAAACTGCTGAAAAAAATCATCAAGGGGCCTTTTGAATTGCACTGTGGAGATTTCCTTAGTTTGTGCCAATTGTTACAATTTCAACTTTTTTAGAAGAATTGTTTCTTTACTATAAATGTACATTCCAGAAATGATTAAAATTACATGGGAAAACAAACCTTTAGTGATGAAACACTACACGTATTATCAAGGCATTAAATAAATACTTGATTATAACATTAGTCTCTGTGGTTTGTATGAAAAAATGTTTTATTAGAAACGTGTATATTTACAAAAGTACTTTACATTCACTATACATACTATCGTTCTAAACGTATCACAGTTTGTCTATTTTAGACACATCTTCGCTGAAAATCCACCTTTATTGACTACAAAGTGCACAAGATCTTGACACTGTTAACCTTTGTCAACAAGGTCTGTTACTGTAATTTCAACATGCTAGTTTGCACAGGATCAATGTCCTTTACAACGCATCTGTCAACACACCCTGTGTGACCGTTTGAGTTCTTGTCCTCTGTGGCCCCATCTGCTGGTTGATGTTAATAATGCAGATCAGAAGAAGGAAAACCACTACAAAATCATCCAGCATGCCCAGCACACCCCCCAAAGGCCCTGGGAGGGTCTCCAGCGGGGATGCCAGAGACATGGCAGCCCCAAATCCACAGACAGCCACCCTCAAAAGAAACAACCAAACCAGACCACTCATGTTCCCCAACCACCGCACCAGCAACAGCATGAATAGAGGTGCGTCACAAAGGTAATCTTTAACCTGGGAAGGAAGGAATTAAAACAATATTGAGAGTTGAGACATAACACGTGGGACAACAGCACATTAGTGTTTATTGCGTCTGTGATCCTTTCGTCTCTGTGGTTTCACAACCTTTGTGACAACAGAGAATTAACTGGGAATAACGAACCTGCAAATGTCGCGAATGGCCAATCAGAATCAAGCGTTCCACCGAGCCGCGTAATAAAAAGGAACAAAAATGGGTGTGGTGATGTGACAATGCCCAGAGTAAATAAAGTGATGAACTCTGCTGAAAAGTAATTATTATTATCCAACCGATGTACAGGTATGGGCTTGGCAACAAAAGAGTGAAACATAGACTTAAAAAGTTTCTGTAACTGTAAGTAATGTGCTATTAACAAGGGTTGTGTTGTATTAAAGCATATGTTAAAGTTCACCCAAAAATGAAAATTCTGCTATCACTTATTCACTCTCTTGTCATTTAAACCTGTATTACTTTCTTCTGCAAAACACAAAAGAAGAAATTTGAAAAAAGAATGTTGGTGTCCAAACAATGGCGGTGCCCATTCACTTGCATATGTTTTGTGTCCATACAATAGAAGTGAATGGGTACCGTAGTTGTTGAGTTACCAACATTCTTGAAAATATCTTCTTTTGTGTTCTGCAGAAGATAGAAAGTCATACAGATTTGAAATGACATGAGGGTCCGTAAATGTTCATTTTGGGGTCAACAATAATAGTGTTAGCATTTACCTGCCGTGGTGCTCCAGAGTAACGTTTGTTGTAATCTTTAATATGTCTCAAAATCTCTCTTTCTTTACGGTCAGCTCTATTGTCCCCGAAGACATGACACATCTTGTTCACCTGAGATGAAAGGATTAAAGACAAAACATATTTACCTGTTTCCTAAAAAAATACATATGAATACAGGACAAGATGCCTGTATGAATGCATATAAGAACTTCAGGAAGTAGGTCTCTCCTACCTTCTGTCTGCACAAAGGACAGTTGATGGCATCTAACCAGGAGCCATGTTTCCAATATGATATCAGGCACGGTGCTAAATAAATAAATAAAAAAATCTGACAGATGAAAGTGGGCTACGTGTTTACAGATAATGGCCTCCAACGTGTGCCTGGTGCTATGAGCCAAGTCTTACTGGCAGACAGAAATCTGTGCGTTTATTACTGCAATAGTCTACCCAGGTATTTTATTGCTATTTCGAGGCATAAACAATAGGTTTTATATCACTTTTTCCAAGTAATACATCTAGATTATGTACTTCCTGTAAAACAATATTTTCCCATGGCAATACGCTCAAATGGAAGGATTTAATGACACGCTAATGTTTTTTTAGTTTTGTATGTTTGAGCTGTGTCAGCTGACAGGCGCAACTATTGTTACTATGACAGCAGTATAATATTAAACTCAATGCAGTGTTGTAGATGAGTCACATGACCCAGCAAGTGTTTAAGTAAGTACTTGACTAAACGCCTTCTGTGTAAATGCCCACCACCATCTGCTCTCAGATGATGTAGAGCAGTTTCTCTATAGTGCATTATATACTGAATTTGCACCCTAATCTAAAATACATCATTACTAACAGATTAAACAAGGTTTATGTCTGTGCAGTGTGATGTGTTTTGTTGATGTGTGAGGTTGACACGCACCACAGAAAAGATGCCCACAGTTGGTCTCTACAGGATAGCTGGCTGTCTGCAAACACACGGGGCATTGGGGTTCCCTGTTGCCAGTTGATAACCACAGCTTGTGCAAATCCTGCAAACATGATGTTATGGGATAAATATAAAAAAATGAAGCATAATATTGTTTACATATTAAAGCAGAGTTAGTAGTATTGATGTAGTAGTAAGTAGGGGGTTTAAAAGAGATGTGCACTCACCTCTCTGTTCATGTGACCTTGACTCTTTATTTGCGAGAGCTGATGAGACCTTCAAAAGTGAGAGATGCAGTTACTGAAGTGCAAAACATTGGAGTTTATGTCTAAGTTTTTAATTAAGTCTTCTTTTTGAAATTCTGAGTATACTACAGAAAAAACAAAAGTAAAGCTTTAATTTATTTCAGTAAAAGATGTTATCTCAAGGTAAAAATTTCTTCTTTTTACTTGTTTCATGACATTTGTTTTATCACTGAGTTGTCTGAAAAGTCTATATATGTCTGGGCTCTGAAGAAGCACGTACAGCATGTAAACGTGACACACCCGTGTTTTACTCACACAACAGATAACACAATATCAGACAGTCTTACATCATTCTTTCACATATGGTACCGAACTGTTTTGTTTTTGAGTAGAGAGCCACATATTTGAAGTTATGATTTTGTTTCAGTACAATATACAGTGTGCACCTCCAATAAAACTATGTGCAGTAAATTGATGTAAACATGCAACAACATTATTTTGTTACTTTTCTGTAAAAAGTAAAACAATTCATAGCTGTGCTTATGAGCCTGTATGAACATAACTGAGAATTGTATCACTGTGAGTTTAGAACTGAACTTAAACTCTCTGATGTCATGTGTATTCAGCGTGGCGTCACTTACTGGCCCAACATACCATAACACTTAACCTGCATCCTCTGAATATTTCTATTTATTGCTTTGTTCTTGCAAGATAAATGTCATTATTTAAACACCTATTATTAAAAATTATTATGTTATTGCAGCACAGAGTTTTAAATAGGAATACCTGGAACATTAATTTAAATAAAATATATACAATACAAATCTAACACAGATTACACTACATTCTACATTCAACACTACATTAAAAAAAACTACTTACAACCCATATCTTCTGTGAATACTTGACAGACAAATAAAAAAACAGGTATTGGTCTAGATTTTGTTGAAACTAGTAACTTTGTATTAGCACTTATTGTATTATTGCTCCTGTATGACATATTGCTTATTGCTCCCTGAACTCTTTGTAAGTCGCTTTGGATAGAAGCGTCTGCTAAATGACTAAATGTAAATGTAAATTGATCAACTCACCTGTTGTGGAAGCTGTGACTGGTAAGCATGTTTTTTTGTATGTAATTTATTTGCCGTCTGTTTCAGAAGGCAGAGAGACTGAAATGATTTTCACTGCTGCACTATACACAGTAAATGTGACAGAGCAGTCATTCATTAACCAGGTTTTTCACTCCCACATAGCTGCTATTTTTGGAGGTTGGGTAACTATGCTGATTTCCTGGTGGACTTTCGAAATTGAGGAAATTTGGAGACTTAGTGGCCTCCACAGATATCAATATATGTTCATGTCAAGTTTAAAGTTTTGATGAGCAATAGCATTAATAATAGCCGATTCCTCAGGTAGGCAATGTTTTGTCACGTGACCACTGTCACAAGTTCGAAGAAATCTCCTCCTGTTACAGTAAGTAGGTTAGGTGTCTGGGTAACCTGTCAATAGTTTACCGTAGGTTTTCATAATATAATGCGCTGTGCCCTGGATGACTAAAGAGCTAAGACACTTATGGACGAGTTAAAATAAAGCTACATCCGAATTAATACTATACCCCTGGATCACATAAAATCAACTGCTTAATCTCTTGCATTGACTGTATGCATGTGTAGCCTATGTGTGTGAGTGGGTCAATCACTTTAGAAAGATCTTTCCAGAATGTCTATTCATGAGACAGCTCACGTACTGTAGTTAAGTAACCACCTCTGCACGTTCATACCATATCAGTTCATTTGCCTTGGCTTGCTGTCTTTTGCCCAAAACTGTAAGGTCACATTGGCTAAAAATAGATCCATAAGACCTTGGTGTCACAGATGCAGGTTAAATCACCCCCTGCCCCCAATCAGAATCTGAGAGTGGCCTCTTTGGGCCAAGATTGTCAAGGTTAAAGTCCAGTGTCATGTCAGTCAAGGACTATCACCAGTTGTTACACTATTCCCCATAAAATAGCTATCAAGTTACCAAATTCATTTAGGTGTAATTCTGATTGGCACAATTGAGCTTAGTGTGTCTTTTAGTTTAAACCCCATGTATGGCTTTGTGTTGTGAATTATTATTCAGATTTTTTCACCAACATTCAGCATGTCTGGATTTTCTACACACCTTTGTAATTTATACTTAGATTAATGCCAGGATTGAAATGTCATGGTTTTTAATGGATATAAAATAAATACATAAAAACATTCAGCATGAAATAAACAATTATGTGATTTATGAATTTTTCTTACATTGCTCATCCCTTAGGTATGCGTGTGACTTTGCGTCACAATTTTATCTCATGTTTTTATTACAAAAGGGTCATAAAAGTTTCAGAGGCACATTAAACATCATGAGTTGTTCATATTTAGCATCTGAAATCCATAGATTTATTTGTATAATTTATTAAACCAGTATAAAGTCTCTTCATTCTTCTTATTTTATAACTCTTAAATACTCAAAAAGAGTTTCCTTTTCATATTTAGGCTTAACATTATATTAAAAACATAACGTTATAATAAAAACTTACCTCACTAACATACCATTAATAACCAGACTTAGCTAAAGCAATAAAAAAAAATTATCTATGATTTTATACATTTTAAATTGGACGTCTTTTGTTGCTGAACTATTTCTGTCTGTTTTTGCAACACGCTTATTGCACTTTTTGAACATTAGCTTACTAATATTAAGAGCATCTTAGCTTAAAATAGTGAAGAAAACAGCCGTGTTCTCTGACTGTTTAACACCCGACACTCTGCCACTCTTCTCAGTTCTGTATTGTGATTGGCTGCACTGTATTCTTAGCTCAAGCGAGGAAACGCCAATGAGGTGTGTTCGACTTCATGCGGCGCTGCGCAGACCCATCGGCGTCTGATATCAAAGTACCGTGAGAGCAATCGATAAGCACAGCTTTTGGTCCACCCTCGCGATATTTCACTGTCAACTGCTGATTACTCTGCGCAGCGCCGCATCAAGCCAAACACACCTCATTGGCGTTTCATTCCTCGCTGTAGCGCTCTTGATCCCCCAATCCTTATGAACGCAGCACGACAAGTATCAGCGGTGTTCATTCACGAAACCCGTACGCTTTAATTAGTGCGTAGACGCTATAGACCTGAACGTTGAGCGAGTCGGTGCTACGCAAATACACTCGCAGGTAGGTCGGATGCAGTGGGAAAGGGAAGCGCATTGTTGGCAGGTGGACGGAAATATTTGACCGATAGCGCAGAGGAGAAATGGATTTAAATAAAACGGTGCTGTGCGAGAGCCTTATTATCTGGGTAAGATTCCGTCTATTTTAAATGTATTTCTAACGGAATCTTGTGTGTGCGCGTGATGGATGGTTTATTTATGTGTGGTCGGATCGATAAGGATAGCGTTACCTGTCGCAGGTAGTCGTCGTGTACTTGTAGCACCATAGTCCAAAATTACCGGAAATAAGCCATTTAAACGAAGCCATGGCTGTGTACAGAAACTGAATGGGCTTGCGGTGCGTACTGTACATTATGTACAGCATGATATACAATGATGTGTCTATATTTAGACTATATATCAGAAAGAAGAGGGTTTTGAATGTAATTTAGAGATGTAAACGGTCACGGCCAACTTCATCCTCATCCGATTTAGTCGTCTAATCTCTTTAACTAGAGTATTTGCGGAATGTCTCGTATTGGGTTTTTCTTCAGTCGCTTATGCAATTAGATATATGATATAAAGATTGTTTATATGATATGTAAAGATATGATTTTTGGCTGTGGTGTGTTATATATAGCAGGTTCTTTTTGGATCTGAACCATGGCTTTTTACTTTGTGCATGCACCAGAGCATAGTATTTTACATATTTTACTACAAATATCATAGTTAAACTTTGTTTACTATATTGAGTCCAATGTAAATTTGTGGTTACTATGTTTTGCTACAAATGCCATATAATTGTACAACCGTGGTTAATTTCGTATGGGAAGGAACTGTGATGCCGCCAATGTATTCATACAGTTTTCCTTCTGTTTTTGAATGGTTATCTGAATCTTTAAATGTAGTAATCCTAAGCATACGGATCAGAAGTCTATGCTTTTCTGTGTATTTAAATCAATGTGATATACATAGCAAATCTTTATCATCAGAACTTGAACAAAACTGTGCCAAACGAACACATACTGGATAAACATTAACATGTCAGCGCATTTTGTTAATGTTCATGCCATTGTGTTGCTTTTAGTCAGAATGATGTTGCAATGTTCACTGTGACAGTTTTTCCTCATTATATACTCACTTTTAACACACATTTTCTATTGCCCAATGTTATTTATCATAGGCACACTATAGTTTTAGGTTTTTGCTGCATATGCTGATTATACAATTGGATTTGTTTGTATATTTGACCCTAGCTACAGACCTTCAACACCGCAGCACCATGTAAGACAGTGAATGATCTGACCACAGGAGCTGCCATGTCTCAGGCACTGCATCAGATGTGAGTGTTTATTCATTTGATAGAAACTTTAATGCAAATCAGCTTAGAATGCATTCAATATTTCATCAGTATTTGTGTTTTCTGGTAATTGAACCGTTGACCTTGCTGTTGGTAGGGCGAAGCTCAATCATTTAGCTTCACAAACCATACACTACCAGTTGTTCTTGTTATTCTTTTCTGTCATAGGTGTGTAATGACTAAACAGACTACTCCTATTACACTTAATAAAGACTAAGTCAGTGCTGTCTGGTTTGACCGACTTTTCGTCATTTACACAAACCTGACTGTGTTGTGCATTTCTCACTGACATCCACTAGTAAATCATATTCTCTGTCAGCATTACTGATTTATACGTCAGCTTGTCAGCGTTTTAATATTTTATGAAATGCATGGGATTGTGGGTAGTCTTCGGAGTCCTGACGCTTGGTTTTGAGATGCTTTAGTTTTTTTCTTGTTTATGCATTACAGTTAAATGTACTGACATGTAGCATTTAGTGTTTATTGAGGCTGTGTATTCTGAGGATATGATACAGTTTAGGGCTGTCAAACGATTAATCGCATCCAGAATAAAAGTTTGTGTTTACATAATATCTGTCTGTGTACTGTGCATATAAATTTTGTATTGATAAAAACATACACATGCATATATATATAATAATTAATAAACATTTAAAACTAATTTAAATGATTGGTAAATATAAACAAATACATATTTTACAATATTTCCTAAATCGCGATGAATTGATTGATAGCCCTAAAACAGTTAAGAGAACAAAACCTGGACTTATTTTGTTATACAAATTACAGTCATGTTATGAATTACTGTAAAGCATCTGAAAGTTTGTGAATTAGCTGAACCAAACTGATCAATATGTTTCAATTACAGAGATTCTTCGTGGTTCAGTGAGAACTGGTTGGCACGTATTAAAGAGGATGTTGGAGATAATGTTAGACTCAAGGTAGATTTGTTTTTAGGCCTTTGTGCTTAAAAACTTTATTTTAGGAACATGCCAAATACAATGTGTTCACTAAAGCTGAAGTCTGTTTTACTCCGTTTTTACAGATGAACAACCTCAAAAAGATTCTTCAAATGATGGTTGACTATTATATTGAGGTCAATGATGAGTTAATCTTTGGTTTATTACAAATGCTTACATAATTTTAGTTCTTTCAGATTTTGCATGCCACCAGACACTTTACTCCTCAGAAATTACAGTATTAAACAATTTAAGAAATTAAGTTAAAAGTTGTACAATTTTGTAATGCCTATACTTAATATTTCTAATTGTGGCTATTAATCTATGTGTTTTTATAGGTTTTGAGCCAGCAGGTCACAGATTTCCCTATGCCTGACCTGATGCGAGTGGTAGAGCATTCTGATCAAATAGAGTTAGGGCGCCTCCTACAGCTCATCCTGGGGTGTGCAGTCAAATGCGACAGAAAACAAGGTATAACTATAAGGGGAAAACAAAATAACACAAAGAAAATAACCAATTTGAGTTATGCATAAATAAGATGTTACAGACTTCTGTAATATATTTATATTCCATAATTTCTAATCTTGTAATGTTTTGTCTATAGAGTATATTCAGATAATCATGACCCTGGAGGAATCTGTACAGCATGTGGTGATGACTGCCATCCAGGAGGTTATTCATTTATTTAGATATCTCAATTTGGTTTTATGCTGTCTAACAAGTTCAACCACAGATATACATTCAAGAGTTACACTATGTGAAATTGAAATATTTTTCATTTGTGTAGCTTATGAGCAAGGAGACCATGCCACAGTTAGGAACAGAACCTTTTGGAGACGTTGAACATCAGGTAAGAAATCTTTGTTTATTATGTTTGTATAATGTCAAAGTCATGTTCTGCAAGATCAGTGAGTCACTTGCTTAACTTGTTTAGTTAAAGAAATCCTTGGAAGGTCTGGCTGAGGTCATGTCGCAGAAAGACGAGCTGGCCCAGCGCTGCCAGGAGCTCGACATGCAGGTGAGACTTCAACAGAGATACAATATGATAGTTACCTAAATAGAAAGCCAAACTGCACAAGTGTCATAAAGAAGATTCTTCAGTTTTCATTTAGCAGATGCTTTTATCTAAAGCGCATTACAAATGATAGAGCGTCACACAAAGAAGGGTATAAAGAAATATCTACAGACTGCATATACTGTATGTATAAACAACTGTCAAGCTGGATTTTCAGCATGCGGCGGTCAGAGTGTATGTTTTAATGCTTGTGGTTGCAGACTTTTCAAGTCGGCTCAGTGAACAGCATTTGTTGTGTCCTGCTGTTCTGTTCTTTCACCTTCACGGATGAACAGATTTGGCCTTAGAGTGCAGGAATTTTTTGTTGGTGTGTGCAGAGACAAATAATAATACATTGATGGCAGTTTTTACATGGAGATGGGTGGATGTGTAAAATACAGTATTTTCATTTAATCTATTTAACTCTTAGGTATCTCTTTCGCTACTGAACTTCAATATGTTTGTGAGAAAATACTACATTAGGTTCAAGGTTTAAACAGCCAAGTGACATTTTCTGTGAATGTATATGGGACAGAAATTCATATGTTGCTGATTCTTGACAGATTGAGTTGTAAAAGTATCCCTGGCGTATGAGAGGTGAGTCTGAATGAATTCATGGCAACAAGGCTTAACTAAAATCTAAATCCTCCGTTGCCACTAACCAACCTAACACTAAACTGGGACACTTCAGTCAAAGTGGTCAGGGTTGTTTTATGTGATGAGAAGAGTTTATTGGAATAATTCTGGAATGTATGGGCTATCAGGTTGCTGGGGTTTTCATTTTAAGATGAACTAAATCAACAAGAATTTTGGGCTGTTGGACAATTTTAACAAGCCTAACAATGGATTCACAATTCATTTACATACAGATGGTGAATTGCATTCATTAGCTTTTCCTTTTGTTGGTTAGCAGTTGGACTTTTAATATTAAATTAACATTTTGTTACTAGTACAAACATACAACATTAATGAATTACTATGACAGCTATTCACATTTTATCTTGAGAAAAGCTTCATGAGTATATACTAAAAGTAATTAAAGGGATAGTTCACCCAAAAATGAAAATTCTGTCTTCATTTACTCAGCCTAAGATAGTTCCAAATCTGTATACATTTTATTGTTGCACTGAGCAATATATATGAAAGAATATATTTGGAAGAATGTGGAGAAGCAAACAGTTGTGGGGCACCATTGACCACTATAGTAGAAAACAAAACTACTATGGTAGTCAATGGTGCCCCAGAACTGTTTGTTTTCCCACATTCTTAAAAATATCTTCTTTTGTGTTTAACAGAACTAAGAAATGTATACAGATTTGAAACAACTTGAGGTTGAGTAAATGACGACAGAATTTTCATTTTTGGATGAACTATCCCTTTAAGGGCTTATATTAACAGTTTATTATAACCACTTTTCCTAACCTCATTCTTCATCCATACATTAATTCAATAGCAATCTGAAGTGCAATACAGTTCCCCATAGATCCCAGACAAATGTCCTTCTTGTCCTTTGATCAGGTAACAGCGCTGCAGGAGGATAGAAACAGTCTTCTGGCAGAAATTGACCTCATGACTGATCAAGCCAATCAGCTTGATACATTCGATGACCCCAGCACCCGCTCAGGCAGGAAGCATAGCCAACTACAGCTTCAGTTAGAGCAGATTCAGGAAGAGAACTTCAGGTGCATCTTCATTCAACCACATGTTTTGCTACCGATAGATCTCTTAAAGAATGAAATTATTAAATTAAACTAATATTAAACAGTTATGGTGTATATAATAGATGTTTATGTACTACCCAGACTGGAGACAGCTAAAGACGATTACCGCATTCACTGTGAAGAACTAGAGAAACAACTAGTGGAGCTTCAGCATCGCAATGATGAACTGACCAGCTTGGCCGAGGAGTCCCGAGCACTTAAAGACGAATTAGATGTATTGAGGTGTGTGTTTCTTTATCTGTGCTGTGAATGTTTTTGTGTATGATGTGTGATGGGTGTTTTGGAGAACTTTTGACAGATAGATCCCATCATCTGTGTGTGTTTGTTTAGGAATTGCTCTGATCGGGCAGTGAAGCTAGAGGCTTCTGTCGAGACATACAGGAAAAAGTTAGAAGATCTGAGTGACCTCAGGCGGCAGTTGAAAGCTCTGGAGGAGAAGAATATGACCTACATGCACAATACGGTCAGCCTGGAAGAGGAGCTACGCAAGGCCAATGCTGCGAGAGCTCAGTTGGAAACGTACAAGAGACAGGTACAAATATGTGTGAAAAACACAAAAACACAGACGTACACGATTAAAGACACAAACATGATCAGAATTAAAGGGATAGTTCACCTTAAAATAAAAATGTTAGCATGTATCCACCCATGTCATTTCAAACCGGTTATGACTCTTTCTTCTGTGGAAAACAAGAGAAGATATTTTAAGGAATGTCTCTGTGGTACAGTGAAAGTCAACTTAAAAATGATGCATTTATAAAAACATCTATTGAAAATACGTTTAGAAGCATGTACTTTATATAGCTTCAAGCCTCAAGGTTGAGCATCCACGTAACCTTGAATTTGAAACAACAGGTGCAGGAGCTCCATAAGAAAATGTCGGAGGAATCCCGCAGGGCTGATAACCTGGCCTTCGAGATGAAGAAGTTTCAGGAAAAATTTGACACTGTACTTAAGGAGAAAGAGGTACACACACATTGACATGCATTCCCACAGACACATGCCACAGACCTTAAAGGGATAGTTCACCCAAGATTGAAAATTCTGTCATCATTAACACACCCTCAGGTTGTTCCAAACCTGTATACATTTCTTTGTTCTGCTAAACACAAAGGAAGATATTTGGAAGGATGCCAGTAAGCAGACAGACCTCATCCCCCATTTACTGCCATAGTAGGGAAAATAAATACTGTGGGAGTCAATGGGGGATGAGATCTGTTTGGCTACTGACATTCTTCCAAATATCTTCCTTTGTGTTAAGCAGAACAAAGAAATTTATACAGGTTTGGGACAATCTGAGGGTGTGTAAATGATGACACTTTTGGGTGAAATATTCCTTTAAGTGATAAACTGGGAGAACCGAGCCAGTTTCTAACAGTCAAATACACCCATGTGCTTTGAAAGTCCTGTGATAATTGTGTTTGCGTGATCCATCAGAGAATCAGTATTGAGCGGGACACACTCAGAGAGATCAATGAGGAGCTCCGATGTACACAGGCACAACAAGACCAGCTATTACAAGCAGGTATGTATGCAGATGACACACCTGTGTTCTGGGCATGTTTTCAAAAGATCTAGTTGATGTCTTAGTTTATTTTGAGTACTGGAGTTTACTATGAGTACTGTGAGACGTTTTGGAAGAGAGCTGTGTGGCATATTTAAAAGTTGCACGCATCAAAAGCACAAGAATCAAAGGTTGTCCTGAAGTGGTGGAAAAGATGTACATGGCATTAATTTGCATCCCGGCTTCCATCGGAAAAAGCTTTCAGTATTTGAGGTCACATACTTGAGCAAAGACTAAAAAATCTAAAGCACTCTTTGGTGAATAAGATCCTTTTCCAGTATGGACATAGGCCTACAAGTTTTGTAGGTAATTCAGTTTACTTGTATTTATTTACTATTATAGACCTCTACTAGGGAATATGAATAGTTGTTTGTTAAATCTTTGGATGTTAGAAAAAAGGCTTTTGGTATATTCTTACAGACGTGCTCAAATTTGTTGGTACCCTTACAGCTCATTGAAATAACGCTTCATTCCTCCTGAAGAGTGATGAAATTAAAAGCTATTGTATCATGTATACTTGCATGCCTTTGGTATGTCATAGAATAAAGCAAAGAAGCAGTGAAAAGAGATGAATTATTGCTTATTCTACAAAGATATTCTAAAATGGCCTGGACACATTTGTTGGTACCCCTTAGAAAAGATAATACATAATTGGATTATAGTGATATTTCAAACTAATTAGTTTCTTTAATTAGTATCACACATGTATCCAATCGTGTAATAAATCATTCAGCCTATTGAAACGGAGAACAGTAGTCACTGTGCTGTTTGGTATCATTGTGTGCACCACACTGAACATGGACCAGAGAAAGCAAAGGATAGAGATGTGTGAGGAGCTCAGAAAGAAAATAATAGACAAGCAGGGTAAAGTTAAGGCTACAAGACCATCTCCAAGCAGCTCGATGTTCCTGTGACAACAGTTGCAAATATTATTAAGAAGTTTAAGGTCCATGGAATCGTAGTCAACCTCCCTGGGTGCGGCCGCAAGAGGAAAATCGACCCCAGATTGAACAGAAGGATAGTGCGAATGGTAGTAAAAGAACCAAGGATAACTGCCAAAGAGATACAAGCTGAACTCCAAGGTGAAGGCACGTCAGTTTCTGATCGCATCATCCGTCACTTTTTGAGCAAACTTAGGCTCCATGGAAGAACACCCAGGAGGACTCCACATTTGAAAGAAAAACATAAAAAATCCAGACTGGAATATCGACAAGCTACAATCCTTCTGGGAGAATGTCCTTTGGACAGATGAGTCAAAACTGCTTTATGGCAAGTCACATCAGCTCTATGTTCACAGATGAACACTGAACACCATACCTACAGTGAAACATGGAGGAGGCTCGGTTATGTTTTGGGGCTCGGTTATGTTTTGGGGCTGCCTGCATCTGGCACAGGTTGAATCTGTGCAGGACACAATGAAATCTCAAGACTATCAAGACATTCTGGAGCGAAACGTACTGCCCAGTGTCAGAAAGCTCTGTCTCAGTCGCAGGTCTTGGGTCCTCCAACAGGATAATAAAACACACAGCTAAAATCACCCAAGAATGGATAAGAACAAAACATTGGACTATCCTGAAGTGGCCTTCTATGATTCCTGATCTGAATCCTATGGAACATCTATGGAAAGAGCTGAAACTTGCAGTCTGGAGAAGGCACCCATCAAACCTGAGACAGCTGGAGCAGTTTGACTAAACTAAATGACTAAAGTTTGGTCGGAAGAGTGGCCCAAACTACCTGTTAACAGGTGCTGAAGACTCATTGAGAGCTACAGGAAACGTTTGCTTGCAGTGATCGCCTCTAAAGGTTGTGCAACAAAATATTAGGTTAGGGGTCCCATCATTTTTGTCCATGACATTTTCATTTGTTTTACTATTTACAATATTATGTTGAATAAAAAATCAAAAGCAAAGTCTGATTTCTATTAAATATGGAATAAACAATGGTGGATGCCAATTACTTTTGTCAGTTTTGAGTTATTTCAGAGAAAATTGTGCATTCTTCGTTTTTTGTGGAGGGATACCAACAAATTTGAGCACGTCTGTATGTGTAGCTAAATGTTTTTCTGTTTGACTTTTGTCTGCATGTGAAATTCAGGTTTAATGTTTTTATTATTTCTGACTGGGCCTACATACTGTATATGCATTCATGCTTCTTAAAAACACAAATTAAAGTGATAATGCATCATTTTTTACTCTGTTTCTTTTGTATTATATTCAATGGGGAAACAAGTGGAAAAACACCATAATAACAGACGAGTGGGCAGAAGCAAGCCGTACTGAAATAAATAAGTAAAACTGTCCTATGCAGGTCGATTTCATACAAATCTGGTAAATCAGAGGAAGCACAGCCAATCTTATATTTATTCTGTCCACGTTAATGTAATAGTGAACCAAGATATTTCAGTGCTTGGACATTGGGCAACTTTTGATTCGAGAAGACTTTGACTTGATCTTGTTCACATTTTATATCCTACAGAAAAATATCAAACAGGAAGTCCAACCCATGATACCCTGGCAGCTGAGATGTTGCCTATTGAATACAGGTATGATATTTGAAGGATTATATCACAAAGCATTTTCATTGTGTATGTTGATGTGTATTTCATTTCATGCTTGATTTTCCAGGGAGAAGTTCATCCGTCTGCAGCATGAGAATAAGATGTTGCGGCTGCAGCAGGAAGAGTCTGAGAACGAGCGCATAACTGAGCTGCAGGAACAGGTGGAGGTGGCCCGGCGGGCACGCAGTGAAGTAGACACAGAGAACAGGTACTGAACGTCAAACACACACTATCAGCATCACATCTGAGAAGCCACAGTTAAACGCTACAGGACCAGCAGGGCTGTCAAAAACGTTTTCCAGAGCAGACAGAATGCAACCTAGGCTATTCATGCAGAGCGTTTACTACAGTAAATGGGTACCACATCTTGGTATAATATTCTAATATACTATACTAAAATAATATATATAAGCTTCTAAACTTTTACGCTGTTCCAGGTCACTAGTCAAATGTAAACAATACACATGCTGTGAAAAAAGTGGCGATACCAAATACTAAGATATTTTAAAATTTAACTAAAGTTGTTGCAAAGTTTCCAATTAAAGACCTTAACGGATGCAAATTCATTCATATTTATTTTAAGGTTAAACAAAGCAAGAATCAATGAGCTCCAGCAGCAGGTGGAGGATCTGCAAAAGGCCTTACAGACACAGGGAGCCAAACCTGAAGATGTAAGTGTGCATTTTGGCCTCTTGATGGCGCCACTGCACTTTTTTGGTTATTTACCCAGTAGTGTTTCACATACTTCATGGCTGCTGAAATTAACATATTTAACTTGAAATGTTTTTTTTATGTCACGTTTCTTTTCCATACAGTCTCATCTGAAGAGAAAGCTGGATGCTCATATGTAAGTTTATGTTCATGTAAATACAGATATTTGAACCACATTTGCATACCTGTAAAGCTAAGTGTTTTAATGTATCTTTAGGGTGAAACTTAATGAGGCACAAGATGAAATAATGAAGAAAAAGGAGTGGTTGGAAGACCTTCAGCCAGAGGCAACTCAAACCAGTGAGCTTCTGACCTTATAACTGACCTTGTGGAACTGTTATCAGGATAGGCGTAACCAATATGTTCCTTTCAGATGTGAAGCTGGATGAGCTGGTGGCAGCGCTGAAGAAGAAAGATGAGGACATGAAGGCGATGGAGAACCGATACAAGATGTACCTGGAGAAAGCTCGTGATGTAGTTATTTGAACTTTAACCCAAACATTCAGTTTGCCACTTGATCTTTTGTACTTGTATGTCTCAGCTGCACTTACTTTCACTCCCATTGGTAAGTCACAAAGCATAGCTCCGCCATAAAGTAACGCCTTTCGTTAGGTCAAACAAACATATTGCAGCTCCATTTGATGAAGAAAAATATTGATACCCTGCCGCTTTATGGTACTCCTCTATTATTTGGATGTGACTTCTGTGTTGCTAGAGATAACAGTATTTGTTTGTGTATTTTTAAGGTGATTCGAGCTCTTGATCCCAAACTAAACCCAGCCTCAGCTGAGATTCATTCGCTGAAAAGTCAGCTGTCTGAGAAAGACAAGAAGATCATTGCTCTGGAGGTAGAACATCATCTCTATGGTCTTCTCATGTTTACATCTTTTGTTTCTTATCTGTAATCTTCTTCTTTCCATTTTTTACTCAGCGTGAGTGTGAACAGGCCAAACTGAGAGAATATGAGGAGAAGTTAATAGTGACGGCTTGGTATAATAAGGTGACTTGCCTCAAAACTTTGTAACATTCAGTGTAAACAAACCCTTTTATATAATGAGTTTTAGTCTCTTGCTGATACTTTATCTCACCCTACTTCTTACAGAGTTTGACCTTCCAGAAGATGGCAATCGAGTCACGGCTTAGTGGCCGGTCCAACTCTCTAGTACCGCCCGGCCAGTCTTTCCTGGCTCAGCAACGTCAGGTGACCAACGCTCGACGTACCATGTCCATCAACGTTCCTGGCACGTCTTCCAAGTAACGTCGTCTTGAATACCACCCAACCTCCCACTCTTCTCCTTCTTTCCCTGACGTGCACACTTAAGTGACCTTATGTACACTTCGGATCATGGGGACAAGCATGCCTTTATGGAACATTAGCATGTCCCCGTGTTCACGATCTACAGTTAAACGTGTATAAAAATCAAAGGAATTCTTCTGCGATGAACTCAATCAGCAAACAATATAATGTACAGTAGCACTCTTTATTCATCTTTAGGAATAAACAAGCACTCCAACCTGAAACAGTCTGCAGCAGGGTCACCTCCGAACCAGCACTGATAAAAAATCATCCCGATTAAGGGCTTTACAAAGTCACAGGTCAATCTTTTGGCAGGCTCTTCTCAGATTCTGTATGAAATGCATTTAATGCAAGTATTGGTAGCATGTATGCTTTCGCTCAAACTGACTTCCAGCGGTACACTACGCAGTTATGAAATACGTTTGTATTTGCATTATTGTAGGCATGTGCAGAATACAACTTGTGACAAACGTTTATCAGACCTAAATTATCCAAATCCACCCAAGCGTGTCAATCAGCCACAAAACTAAATGTAAGCAATGGTTCAGAATAAAAGTTTTTGGTGCTGGACGCCATTTTTTGTTTATTTCCTCCTAATATGTCTTTTTCTCAAAACAACGACATAAATTAAATACATTTGTATACATCAAAAATAGAAATGTAGATGACTGATTAAGCTAAAGTCCAGGCGCTTCATTGAAGCTTTGGTCAGTTATAATATTTTATATTCAGTTGACTGTGATCAGACTCTTGCATGCTCTTTTAATAAGCAGAAGTGCATTTTGACTTATTTAATGTTTCCTGTCTGTGTAAAACATCTGATATCAGGATTTTAACACCAGCACATTATCGAGCTGTCTCCTCTTGAGCAAAATGCTATTGACAGCTTCAATAATCTTGTATGCCATTGGCCTGTTTTGGCTTTTATCTTAAAAATACATGTAAAACTTGTGACACATAGTTTCACCGTACATTTAAAATGGCTTCGCTGTATACCGTAAATATCCGCACCTGCTTAGGTTAATCTGACTTAACTGTTTGCTAATAGACTAGCTTTTGTGTTCAGAAGAAAACACTGTTGGAAGATATTCGTTCTTTGTTCTATCAAACTGTTTTAAATAGTAAAGTGAATCATCACATTTCTTTTCTGATGTTTTATTCAGATTTTGGCCTGTGATGGGTTAAAGCTACAGTAAATGCTAATTTCTTGAAATGCTAATATTTGTGTATGATGTGTTTCAAAGGAATTTGTGTACTCAATTTTATGAGCACTATCATTGTTTTTGAGATCTGATTATTAAGAAACGATTGAAATGGTATTAGAATCATATTTGAGGATAAAGCGCACTGGCTTCATTTACATGTAATGAAATAAATAATCACTCAAGTTTGTTTTGCAGTATTGCCTGTCTGTGTTTTAATTCATAATCTAAATGTATAATCCCTCACCACTGGCAGGTGTCTATTTTGAGTAATGTTATTTATTACTGTTTTTTATAAAGAAGTTATAACGCTAAACAAGATTTTGGTCAAATTATTGTAGATGTTTTCAATTAAACAGCTCACACAAGGTTAAAGTGACAGTTTACCCAAAGATGAAAAGTCTGTCATCATTAACTCACCCGCTTTAAATTTCAAACCTTTATGACTTTCTTCCGCAGAACATAAAAGAAGATATTTTGAAGAAAGTTGGTAACCGAACAGCACTGGACCCCATTCACTTCTATTGTATGGACACAAAACCAATGCAAGTGAATGGGGGCCAGTTAAAAACATTCTTCAAAATATCTTCTTTTGTGCTCTGCGGAAGAAAGAAAGTCAAATAGGTTTGAAATGACAAGAGGATGAGTAAATGATGACAGATTTTTTATTTTTAGGTGAACTATCACTTTAAGGTTAATAGTCGTAACAGTATGCGTTCTGAAAATTCTAAAAAAAAAACATCTAACTTTTCTCTTGTAGTTTTCTCCTCTTGATCTTGCAGTGCATTTAATAACAGCAAGTTAATTTCTTCATGTAATGTGATGTTAAATAAATCTGTCTATTTTCTGTTTTTAGATCTGAGGTAACTACGGGAAAGTCTATCAGCACTGTGTACTTCTACCTTTCTACAGTATACTTTTTAACAAACTGGCAGCTTTGCTTATTTGTGAGTGCAACGTGAATCTAAAGGCTCTTTTGGCCCAGTTCAAACTCTCTCGGGGTAGGTGAGAGGTGAAGCGGGTTATTTTAAACAACAGCAAGTGAGATAAATGCTGCTGAACTTCGATTGCTCTCCAGTCAGCAAAAACAGGCACACCCTGAAATACTCGCCCAACGCTTCTAGTCCTGCTAGTGTTTACATTGTTGGGTTTTGTACAGTGTCAATGATTTCATTGTTTACAGTGTGTGCATATTTGAATTCTGCACTAAATCTCACTTTATTTTATGGTATGTGTTTGTGAGGAATTGAAAGAATATTAACAGAACATTATAGTGGTAAATAATCAGCACACTCAAATGTTAGTTTGTAATGACAAATGTGAACTAGAGCCATTACAAATTTGGAAGAATATAAAGTGTTAATATTTAGCTGGCCTTGAAGGTTCACACTTCAACAGCAGGACATATTGTAACTCAGACATATTGATGTTTTTAAAGCTCTCATTTATATTAACATGACAAAATCGCACTTGTTTGTTCACTGGTGACAAATATTCATGCAACATGAGTGCGCATGATTTTTCAACTTACTAGTGTCAATGTGCACCCAGGATTTATCTTTGTTAGTTTTCATAAACTGGCATTCTTTTAGGTCATAGATCAAAGAAAGACTTTTGTCTGCAATTCAAACAAGTTATCAAAAGCAAAGCATACAGTAGCCTCCGCTGATTTGTTTATTTAGATTTATTGCAATGCCTTATCAAGTGATATCCTGTAGTGCATTAATTATCAAACAAATGTATATAATAGGGCTTTTTATTCAAATTCAGAGAAAAATATAACCTTCTTTTATAGATATGTTTGCTGTTACTGTAGGTCTTAATTAATCCATAATTTCCTTAAAGGCCATTGCACATTGAGTCAGAAATTCGCGTCCTCACGTTTAAATACGACCTCACGTTATGTCAATCAGATTTACACTGCCTCCGATATTTTCGTCCGTCATAAAAATAATCGGACTGGATTCGATTTTCTGCGTTTTTCACATCCGTAGCAAGCATTTTGAGAGGCGTTTTGACAATTCAGAGACACCGTACAGACGAGCGCCAAATACAAAAAACCGCATACGAACATTACTGACTGTATGTACAAAGACCTTAAGTCTGTCAAAGCGACACACATTTAGAAGTTGTTTTACCAACAGCAATAATAATCATAATATTTTGTAATAATGAATTAATATATTTTTTTATAATTTAATAATGACATTGAATAATAGAATACAACAGGACACAATTGGTTGTGAATGTGGTTTAAGTGAATATGGCTTGTTCACCGTGCTGTTGCATGGATCTTAAAAGGGTGGGGGGTGCGTGTGACTCCTATCACTCCATCGAGATTGAATTGTTCCCCCTCCGCTGCAGAAAATCTAAATTTTCGAAACAAACTAACTAAAAACAGGAAAAGTTCCATTCTTGCTAGCTGCTCCCCAAGACAGACCCTCTTTCCTGAGAGAGGAAACAAGATTAGAGTGTGGGGACATTTTGTTATGCTACCGTACATACACACTATTGTAAGCAAACCAATTGAATGCCAATCACTGACAGTCTCAGCACTATTCGCATTCATTTCATTAAAAAGATAAAATTCGTTTTTATGTTTAATTTGGCATTTTCAAGTAAACTAACAGTTTAAGGGCTCTTGGTTTCAAATGATTGATAATAATTCTGCTCTCTGTACCTGCAGAAAAAGGCATGAAGGCCTCTCGTCTCACAAAGTTGCCCTCTTTATCTAAAAAGTGCCCCGGGTTGAACGTGTAGGGTGTCTCCCATTCGTTCTCATCTAAGAGAACAGAGTGCAGTATGGGTAACACGGCTGTTCCCTGGTTGAAACAATACAATAAGCATTAGGCTTACTCTGTCATATTGTGTATTTTAAAAAAATATTTTAAGTCTATAGTTTTGTCGTATAGGCTACATTATTTTCTAATGCTAATGGAACCATGTTTCATTAGCAAGTCGTGTTAATTCTGCAGTCCATAATGTTTTTGGGTTAAAAAGAAACATGAGTTAACTTAAGTGTTGAAAAATGTCTCCTTGTCTTGCAACTATGCACAAGCGTAAGCTTATAATAATCATTTATAATTTAAGCTATCCATACATACATCATTTTAAGCACGTAATGATAAGCATGTAAAAAACTGTTTAAAACAAATATGGCGATAGAGAGGCAAGAGACTGCAGCTGTAATGTTATGTTGCTGTTTAGGAAGAAACAAGATATTAGTATTAATACATAAGACTGTACATAACAGTAAATAAGATGGACAGGAATAAATGAATCATTTCACTCACCTTTGGAATAAAGCACTTTCCGAGGGTTGTGTCTTTATCTGCCACACGCAAGCCATTTAGTGGTACAATATCTCCTAATCTTTGGATCTCATGGATAACAGCTTCAGTGTAAGGCATGTTGACTCTGTCGGCTAAACTTGGCTCCCGTGACTGTCCAATTACTCTGTCTATCTCTTCCTGGACTTTCTCTACAAATACCACCAGCACATATACACATGTCAGTTCAATTTTTATTACATACTACATATAAATGTACAGATTGTTGTTTGGGTGTGTGTACAGTATATTCACCCTGCACGTCTTGGTTGGTGATAAGATAAATGAGACCCCAGCATAATGTGGTGGATGTGGTTTCAGTCCCAGCCAGAAACAAGTCCAGAACACACATAATCAAGTTCTGTTCATCGAAACCATCTGTTGGTTCATGTGCCTTCTGCTCAGGGATGGAAAAAGTGGAACTTAAACACATCATTAATTCAATTGATATGGAAATCAAACTGCATTCACTAAACAAATGTAGGGTGAAGTAGATAGTTACCTCCATAGTCTCGACAAGGAAGCTGTCTATGTAGTCGCGCGGCTCTGCAGGGTTCAGTTCTGCTTTATGTTTTTCAACAACCTCTTTTATGAAGTCACACAATAATTTGTACGTACTGAACATTTTATTGTGTGGACCTGGGAGGTGATTCATAATAGCTGGAAATGCTTCGTAGAGCTGAGAAAAAGAACAGACATTTACTTATATCCTCTTTACTGCTGCATGGCCAGAAAACAATTGGATTACATGGTAACAACCAACAGTAACTTTGTTCCTATAATATTTCTTTAATGTTTAATCACAGTATTCAAAATAATATAATAACTGTATCGCTTGAAATGAATGATCTGAATTAAAAATTATCTTTATAATATAGCATGTGACACAATAGGCTAATAAATATTTGTATTCAATTTTGCATTGTATTACTTACCTGTCCCCATATGGAGCCCTCTAACTGAAGACTTTTAGAGATGAACTTCAGCATAATCTTGAATTGGTGGTCGGTGTAATCAAATCTCTGGCCGAATACCATTTGACAGATGATATTTGAAACGGCATTATTTAACAGAATAGTTGGGTCAAAAGCAGCTCCTGAAAAGGACAAAAACCTTTGAAAAGACACCTGTTTTTTCACACAATTTAAAGGAATAGTTCACCCAAAAATACAATTTCTGTCATTATTTTTTTTCCACCCTTGTTTAAAACCTGTTGCTTTGTTTTTTCTGTGGAACACAAAAGAGGATATTTTGAGGAATGTCTCAGTGGTTTTGTGCATACAATGGCAGTCAATGTCGTTTGGTTACCAACATTCTTCAGAATATCTTCTTTTGGATTCTGCAGAAGAAAGAAAAGCATACAGGAAAATCGTACAATGACATGAAGGTGAATAAATTGTATTTTCAGGTGAACTGTCCCTTTAAGAAGCATATTTGCATTTACAGAATAAGCATTTTTAGGTATTACTCTGTACCCTTCTGTCCGTCCATCTCATCCAGCAGAAATCTGCACTCTTCACGGATGGCCACCTCCATGGTTTTCTTTCCTAACCCAAAATTTCTCAGTGTCGACAGAGTAAAACGTCGATGCTTCTTCCACATTTCACCATTACTGAAGAAAAGACCAACTACAGAAAAACAGACATTTTTACAGACATCGGGATATTTCAACACATATACATAATATATTAAGTGTTTGACCCACCATTGCTGCCACCCACTCTCTTCTGCATTGGTCTGTAGGGCCGATCCACAAAGTTTTCAGCTTGATTCACCAGGGCCTCCTTTACCATTTTATAACCTGTGATACAGACCACCTTGTCTCTTCCTAATCGCAGACTAAAGATGTTGTTATAAACATGGCCGAGCTGTGGGGAAAAGAGTCACAAACAGATTCAGATTTGATTATTTGGAAATGTTTTTGGTCAGCAAGCTATTGACTATACAGGCAAACACTTTAGACGGTTTCATCAGACGTATATTCCTGGCCTGGAGTTTACTTCCGGTCTGTGTTTGTTTATCGGTCTGGCAAGTTGCTTGTAAAAAATAACTTATTTTATATTTAATTTATATGAATATTAGTTTACACTAATATTTATTCTATATTAATTGTACTAAATTAAAAAAATACCCAACAGTTATTGAATTTTGCTGCTAAAACTGTCTATAAGCTGTTATACTGTATATACAGTATGTTAACCATTTTGTGGAATCATTTGGAATTAATGAATTATTAATTAAAATGATTGATTATTCATAAACATACATTTAGAGAAGGGCAAAGGTCATCGGTTTGATTCCAGAAACGCGTGCTGATAAAATGTATGCCTGGAATGTACACTAAGTGGCTGGAAATAAAAGCGTCTGCCAAATGCATATATTGTAAACAATATTTTCTTAATAATTCTTCAAACATTTCTGCTTATTTATTTGTGTTTGTATAAAGAGTAAAATGTACTGCTAAATAAGTCCTCTGATATAGGTCATGGGAACATAATGTAAAGTTTATTTCCTATCAGTGAGCTCAATGTAATTATTTCAATTTAAAGAAATATTTTTCCATGCTATCGACTCAGAAGCAGCAATGTTTACTCACCTTTGTCAGGTATACATGTGGTTGTTTGGAGTCAATGTGAAAGATATTTCCCAGGAGTGGAAGAGAGAAAGGACTTGGTGGGTAGTTAGGTGGCTTTCTGTGTTTTAAATAATCTGCCACCACAAGGAAGGCAAGAACGAAGAGCAGTAGTCCTTTAAAATCAAGAATCTCGAGAACTGTAGTTAACGCCATGATGGGGAGAAATGCGAGCCTGGTAAATGTGGAACAGGCAGTCTTTGTCTGTCAGTTTCACGCCCCTTGCAGCTGTCTGCATAACTACAGCATAATGTTTTCAACATAGAGTTACATACAATCTTGATGGATTTTACCATCAACTGAACTCTTGAACACCAGTAGATGTTGAAAAAATATTTTGTAACTTTAAAAATTTGATGAGACCCAGATGTCATTGTGGTCTGCATGTGTAAGAAACAATCTGGACTTTAGGACTTTATGCTTAGCAAGTTCATTTTTAACTCTGGTTGACCCTTGCCATAGTGCTAACTGAGTGTTATCTTGAGAGATTACGTAATCGACTGCAGGTTGATGAAAATATCCAGTTACACAGTGTTTAATGTTTATAAATCTAAGATTGAAAGTGCATAGAAAGTGCACACAATGGTGACTCAGCAAAAAGTACTGTATATGTGAAGGTTTGCAAAGAAGCTTTTTCATATTTTTAAAGTACTGAACACACAGCAAAGCCAAACACAAAGTCTTTTATTTGTCACATACAGTACATATAAATACTTTGTTTAATGATGATCATCCTGCCAGATGGGTTCTGTGTGTTATGTATTGTGAGTATTCAACCTCATGATACACTGTAAACCAGACGATGGAAACTGGGCGCAGGAGTTAGTGAAATGGTTTAAAAAAACTCTGAAAAAGTAATTAATTATTAGTTACTAATTACATATTCAATAGTGTAATTAGATTACTGTACAAATTACTCTCACCAAAAAGTATTTAGTTACTTATTACTAATTACTTTCTATATCCTATATCCACCTTGATTAGTTAAGTGATTCAAGGATAGACATGAAACGGCTTATTTAATTCATTCAAATAAATAATATTAAACTACATAAAGTACTCTTATTAACTGACCTAAGTATTACAAATGTGAGAATTATACATTAAAGCACGGGTTTTAAAGTTAGACTTTGAATTTTGATGTCAATTCCACTATTGCACACATATATTACACAGAGTATTTAGTTTAATTACATCAGAAGTATCTGTAATTAAATTACAGAAAAAATAAGAGTATTCCCTTACTTTACTTTTTCAAGGGAAAAGTAATTAAATTACAGTAACTAATTACTTAGTAACTAGTTACACCCAACACTGATAGCAAGTGTGTACCAGTCCTGGAAAGTGCGGTATTAACATAGTTGTGATTAGGAGAAAAGTTGATTTTCAAATAAAAAAACAAATGATACATTTTATAAACTCTCCTGTGTTTCCATGTGAGTCACATTTGACAAATAAAAATACATCTTACAAATATTAAAAGCATACTTGAGTTATGCTTTTATTGAATATTTTGTACTTGCACTATAAATGTATGCAAATAAGAGTTATATTTTTAATTTACACTACATAATTCAAGAATATGAATATTACATGTATATGTATAATGCACAACCTGCTCAAATTGTGAGACAATGTATATTGCAATTTTCGTGTCCTGTGGGCCTGGAGTCCATGTCATTCATCTCAGGTGAGCACAGAATTTGTATGGAAGTGGTGCTTGTGTGAAGCCCACCACACTCTCCAGACTGGGCTCTTCACCCGGTGGAGGACTGAATTTGAAGGTCTGCAGGAGGATGGTCAATAAGATGAAGAGCTCCATGTGAGCTAGGTACTCACCAGGACACTGCCTTTTACCTGTAGAGGAATCACAATAAAATAAAAAACTTTTACATGCAATGAGACAATTAAAGATTGAGCCTTTGTTTTAAAACCAGCACAACCAGCATGTGAATTAAGGGCAATATTATATATAAGGGCAATATTATATATCAAAAAAACAATATTTTTCTAGACTGGTCAGATCCCTTTAACATTCTAGTTATCTCTTCTACACTGTAAAAAATGGTAATATTCTGGCAGCTGGGGCTTTTTGCAACATTAAATGATATGTTGTTCTTGGAAATTTGCCATCTTTTTCTGTAATTTGGCTTTTTTTACCATATTTTAAAAATATCACTGTCAAAAATCTAAAAAAAGCAATAATCCCGCACACTGCCAGTCTTGCAAACATATCAAAATGTATTTGTTCACACAACGTTTCGGTCCCATGACCGTTATCAGGTACAATCAGGACCGAAACGTTGTATGAACAAATTTCACATGTTTGCAAGACTGACAGTGTACGGGATTATTGCATTTTTTAGATTTTGAATTTGACTCAGTCTTTTCTATGCACCTGTAGATTACCTTCAGGTGTGCGAGGGTGATTGCTAATTAAAAAATATCACTGTAAAAAATCACGTAAAAAATGAACAGTTGTCATTTGTAAAATAACTTGAAAAACATGTCATTTTACATGAGAAAACTGTTATTTCACTGTAATTTACTGGTGCCCCAGCTGCTGGAAAATTACTATTACTAAAATTATTATTTTTCTTTTTTTAATATTTCAAAAATTTGTGAATTTTTAAAAAAATATAACAGTACAATTGTGTCAAATTACAGTTTTTTTTACAGTGTAGAAATGCGATTTAATGGAAGTTCCTTGTTTATTTAATATTACTCCAGAGATCAAACCTAAGTTTGTTAGATACTGTTAGATATTGTTGCTGTCGCGCAGAAACCTTGAATCTTCAAAATTTCTACTTTCAATATAATTGTTTTTTAAGATAATCAATCATTGTGTTGTCAAGGTTGACAAGCTCTTTCTAATACTTTTTATTGGTTACATTTTTGCAAAACCCACAAACAAACATGAATGATGACCAACAGCAATGATTTAAAGAAAATATAAATTGTGAAAATGTACATGAACATTGTCTCATCTTGAATCTCAGAAGAACTCTCAACTCAAACTGTGGTTAGCTTTGCCAAAATACCTATGTCTTCAAAAGTCACAGATTTCCATATGAACACAAATTGTTCTTCTTTACCAAATTATCTGAGCTGTGCCATCCACATTACGTTTAATAACATATGTCAGCAATGACCTCATATGTGTTTTTTAAACTCCACCTAAGGATGTTTAGGAGAAACATATGAGACAAAGTTGATACTTAAATGAAACACTTGAGATCACTATGATGAAGAGCATACTGAGGAAAAACACCCTGGGTTGTTACTTGATTAAATTATACCTGCTGAGAAGGCAAAGAAAGCATTTCTCCTGCGGAACTGGCCCTCAGAGTCTAGAAAGTGTCCAGGATTGAAGGTGTCTGGTGATTCCCATTCATGTTTATCATACAGCACTGATGTCAGATTAGTGATCATTACAGTCCCCTTGAAGACAGAAAGGAATACATTTATTAGTGAGGTTTAGAATTTACTTTATGTTCATTATGATATCATTGTTTAACCTTTGCGTGTTCAATATTCATTATTTACTTAAATATTTTATTCCTTTACCACAATTTTTAATTTAATTCAAGTGTTGCTTCACAATCGCTGATATTTAATTTACCCCTTGTGCTGTTTACCTTTGGTATAAAGTAGCCACCCACAGTTGTGTCCTGTCTTGCAACTCGAGACATATTAAGCGGCACAAGGTTTGCTTTTCTTAAGACCTCATGGATGACAGCGTTGGTATAAGGCATGTTTGCTTTATCTGCCGTAGTCGGTAAACGGGAGCCAATCACCTGCTCTATCTCTGCATGAAGCTTCTCTAATGGATGAAATAATTTCGTTGTTAATGAAGAACATTACATAACATAATATAACATTATAAATATAACAACATAATACCTTGAACATCGGAGTACTTAATGAGGTAAAGCAAAGCCCATCGGAGAGTGTTGGTTGTTGTTTCTGTTCCGCCTTCAAACAGGTCGACCATGCACCACACCAGACTACCAATAGTAAACCCCGCGTCAATATCATTCTTTTTCTAAAGGCCACAATGAAATACAGTACAGAGACAAGCAGAATTACGGAATATGTGAGTCTTTCTCAATAATTAAAACAGTTTTGTACTAATCAATTTATTTTGACTGGAAGAGATAAAGCAAATATTTCTGTGTATTAACACACAAAGCAGCAAAACTTAAAGTTTAACACCATGTTTTTTACCTTCTCTATTTCGGAAAGGTAGGCGTCAATATAATCTTTAGGATTATCGCTGACCCACTCTGGTTTGTGTTGTTCGACCTTTTCTTTCAGGAACAGTGCTAAATCTTTATAGTTTGAGATGATTGTTTGATGAGATCCTGGCAACCACTTCATTATACTGGGGAAGGCCTCATAAAGCTAGAAAAAGATGAATGCTGTGTTAAAATGACTGCTTCACAGTCAAGTATTTTGAAATGTTATTGTTTTGTATATTCAATAGTAGTGCAGCTGTCTTTTCATCAATGTAAAAACTCTACCTGGTACCAAACAGATCCTGTTAGAAACACAGACTCTGCGCTCTTTCGTAGACGTTTCTGGAAATCAACATCATCGTACTCATAGCGATGACCAAACACAAGGGCACCGACAACATTGGCCACTGCATTGTTGATTTTGACCAGAGGGTCGAACGGGTAGCCTGCATTACAAGTTAAAGACATGGACAAAATGAAACATACACACTCTTACAAATGAAAGGTTCTTCACAGTGATTCCATAGAAGAATCTTTTTTTTGGTCAAATAAGTTGTTATTCAAACATACACAAACAGTGACAAACATAATGGGTGACTAATAATAATGATTTATGGCAAAAATTAAAAATCACAAAATATAGAGTTATGATATTTCAGAAGGACAACGGTGATGTTAAAGTTTCTGAGCGCTTACCTTGCTCTTCTTTAAAGGCTGCGCTCAGGAAGTAGCATTCTCGCTGCAAATGTTCTTCCAGAGTTTTTTTCCCTTCTCCAAAGTTTTTTAGATGACTCATAGCAAACTGCTGTTGCTTCCTCCATGAGTAGCCATTGTTAAAGGATATTCCTTTTTCATTAATGAGACAGTGTCAAAAAAAGTACAAAATGTAATTTAGACCAGTGTTGTAATGTCAATGTACTGTAGATTCAAAATGTTTTGTTTGTTCTCTTTGTTACAAATATTGGTTTATTAGTATTAGGAAATAACTAAGTACTGTCTTTTAAATGTCTATGCACTGATCAGCCACAACAATAAAACCAATGACTGTAAAGTCATTATAAAAATGTTTATCTGGGTAAGAGATGGCAGCAGGATGCATTGTAAGAAAAAAGCAGGCCAGCGGAGGCAGTGCTGGTTCAGGCAGGTTTTTCCTGAAAAACCTCCCTACAACTCAACTGATCATCTATGGGTTATGCTGGACCAATACATCTGATCCTAAGAGGCCCTAGAGTACATGTCCTAAATTCACACTGCACACTTTTTAGGTTTTAAGTTTTTTAGCCTGATGTAGTCTAATTTTATCACAAAAGGGGTAAGATCATGTTGGTAGCTCACAATGTCATTGTCAGATAAGGTTTCCCAATTTTCAGCAAGGGAAAAAATGGATAGGGATTCAAACCTATGACCTAAAGGTGAGGAGTCAACAGTGCTAACCACTGGGCCAACAAACTGGGCCACTTTGTTTTGGGTTTCTAATGTACCTGGCAGCTTGCAGGACTAAAAGGATCTGCTGTTAATGTCTTGGTGCCAGATGACACATGATATGTTCAGAGACCATGTGGAGTCGAAGCCTCAAGGTGCAGGAGGCGGATCTACACTAAATTTGCCAGGTGGTGGTTTAGTGTTGTGGCTGTTCATAGTAGCTGACACCCATACATACCTTGGCCTTTATAAAGCGAATCAAATAGAGGAGAAATGGGACGGCTGATGAAGTTTTCACCCTGAGTGATCAAAACCTCCTTCACCATTTTATATCCAGACACATAAACATTTTTTTCACTTCCATATCTCTGGCTAAAGATGTTTCCATACTTCTCAATCAGCTGAAAATTATAGGAAGTAAATAAATCAAATATGTAATTTCTTGGTTTGCAATTTCACTACATGTCATAATATTATTTAAGTGTCTCACCTGGTCCACAGATTTGTAGTTAACATCAGTGAAGATGTTTCCTAGAAAGGGTAGCGCCCAGGGTCCTGGTGGAAAATTTGTTGGATTTTTAGTTTTGCTTAGACTTATAAGCAACAGGACTAAACAAACGACAAACAAGCAAGATCTGAAATCTAGACTCTCAAATAAGTAATACAAAATCATTATTAAATCTCCAGGCAGCAGGCTCTTTTGTAGTTAACTGTAAGTGCAACAGCCAGACTTTTGTTGCCAAGGGGGCGTGTGAGATCGAATGCATATGCGCGTTTGGGAGGAGGGAGCCGAGCACATTCTTTGCAGTTCAGGGGCATTAGAGCAGCCGGGAGAGGTTACGAAACCCTGTTATATAGTGATGATTCCATACAGATTTTAGTGTAAACAGCCCCCAATACCAACTTTTGTGTGAACTCTCAAATTCCAAGTAATAAATAATGACAATTGCACGTCTGGGCTTGAGAAGACAGGTGAGATAAGAGACATGTTGGACTTGCACACAGACAAATGGCACATGTGAATATTTGTGTAGTGGTTTCTCAAAGCGAAATAGCAGAATTTAAAACATGATGCTGTAAAAGCTATTGGAAGTTGCATATACAAGAGCCGTGTTCCTGAATGATTCTGTCAAGGGTCGGGGGGAGAATTCAAGACCCTTGTGTTGGCCTCTTCCTGTTATTCCTGTCTGATGTCCAGTTTAAACATTTCAGATTATTCACTTGCAAAATCATTATTTTTGATTTTTGAGGGTTTAGGTGAAACTGCACATTTATTTAAGATTGCATGCAAATAATGCATTTAATTAATTAATGTTTATTGAAAAACTGAAGTATGTAAAAGGATGTGTAAAATGTGTAATGACATTTTTTACTAAAGAAAAAGAAAGTAAAACAAACAAGGAGTTTGTCTCTGCTCACCAGGATTCGATATACTCATTCCGTACACTGTAAACATGTTTTTATGGGGAACACAAAGAAAGACAATACCCATGGGTCTGGTGCCCCGGTATGGTACATGCCTCATTTGTTGCTCAGGAACAAGTCACAATGTACTCTGAAACATTCCTTTACTTGGCTAGACAAGTTTGGTTATAACAAACTAAAAGAATGTTTAATAGTGTAATGGTAAAATAAAAATGTATGTTCTGTAATTCTGTTGTTTCCATTTCCTACATCCATTTAAAAAATGACAATTCTGAATAGGGAAAACTCAATCCGGTAAATTGGTCATATACTCATAAACAATTGCTATTAGAATTAAACTACCGAAAATAAAAATGATGGTAACATTGTGGTTGTCCAGTAGATATAATGCCAGAATAGAAAAAAACAATGCAGTTTTACAGTATTTATTCATTGTTGCATTTTTGCAGACTCTTCATCTGCAAAGATCCATCATCATAAACATCACAGCTGACTCTGTTTTTATATACTGTATAATTGACTAAAATAGCTGCTTTCAGTAATAATGAAAAAAATAAAAAATAAACAATTAAAAGGATTTAGAATATAATACTATGAGTACATATAGAAAACAATATACTGAACTATGGAACTTTACAAATCACGATCCTTGAATTTTTTTTAAAGAATTGCTATTTTCTTTTCCCAGAGTCTAACGTGGGGACACACAAATGCGGAACGGAGCAGGAGCGTATGTAAACCATATCTCGCCGTCCAAACTGGGCTCCTCTCCCGGACATTTTGAGATGGAGAATTGCTGCAGCAGGGAGGTGAAAAACAGGAAGAGCTCCATACGGGCCAGCTGCTCTCCCAAACACGCTCTCTTACCTATGAGCACATCAATCAGACACGCTTAAACATTACAATGTGAAACCCATAAAACATAATGACTCGACATTACTTACATAAAAAATAGCAATATACAGTATGGCTTTCAAGGGTTTATTATGCTGCGCATTCTAAATAAATTTAAAGACCATAGATAAGAGCATTAAAGACATGAAAATACATTTGGTAATTGTGACTACAGAATGTCATGATCCTGCCTCACCTTCTCATGCTTCTCTAGTCTTGTGGCAGGGTCATGACAGTCCCACGTGTTTTGTGTGGAAGCGCATGGTCATTGTTTGTTTATGATGGCCCTGCGTTCTCCTGTCCCGGCTCTTGACCCCGCCCCCTCGTTTCGCTTCCCGACAGTGTTTGATTCCCCACACATGCCGATTGTAATTATCCCTTGTTAGTTCCCCTATTTAATGCCTTTGTGTTTGCCTTCCTGTGCTGTTCCGTTTTGCAATGTTTTTTTATACTGCCTCGTGTCCAGATTCTTGCACTCCCAGTCTTCATGAGAAGTGTTTAGTTTAGTTTATACTGTCTCTCCCTTGTTTTTCCCCCTTGTGGGAAGTCTTTGTTTTTAAGTTTATCATTGTTCAGTTACCGTTTCCCCCCATCGTGGGTCTTTTTTTGTTAATAAAAGTTTACGTTTTTGTACCTGCCACTTGCGCTTGGGTTCACTCTCCTTGACCACCCCTGACAGTATAAGTGGGACATCAAGCTCTTTTTAAAGTTCATGTGATCATTGCTTATGTTTACTTTAAACCTGAAATCACTAAATTGACTAAAAACATGCACATCATGTATTGAGAGGTTATATCAAGTATTGTTGGCAAAATGTTACCTGCTGAAAATGGCAAGAAAGCATCCCTCTTCCGAAACTGGCCTTTATCATCCAGAAAGTGTTGTGGGTTAAAAGTGTGCGGTGTTTCCCATTCATCTGGATCATAAAGAACTGAAGACAGGCTGGTTGTAACGGCGGTGCCCTAACGACAAACAGAAGGAAAATTATTGGGCAACAGCCCTTACAGCACATAAATAAAATAAAATACTTCATGAATGTTACTAGGACTGCTTATAATTATTTTAAGAATAGAATAGAATACCTTAGGAATGAAGTATTCTCCTAGCGTGGTGTCTTTAGCAGCAAGTTTGGGGAATCCCAGTGGCACAGTATTACCAAATCTTTGTGTCTCATGGATGACAGCATCAGTGTAGGGCATGTCAACTCTGTCAGCCAAGCAGGGTTGACGGGACTGGCCAATGACTCTGTCTATTTCTTCCCGGACCTTTTCTGAATGGAAATAAAGTACAACATTACTTGTCACATTTATGTGATATTTCAGTCCTAAAGTGAGTTGGGACTAAAGTTTAAGAATAAAGGATATTTTCTCACTCACCCTGTATTTCTGGAAACTTTATCATATAGAGCAGACCCCAGCGTAATGTTGTCGTTGAAGTTTCTGTCCCAGCTTCAACCAGGTCTAGACAAGTCACCACTAACCCTTCTATATTAAAACCAGCCTCAGGGTCACTCTTTTTCTGTCAAAAGTGGGAATCAATAATGATTCACTTATAATAATAAATTGAATTGATAATAATTAAAGCAAATGTTAATATTAGTGACCTTCTGCATCTCCGTCAAGTAGGTGTCTATATAGTCACGAGGGTTTGAAGGGTCCCAGTCTTCTCTGTGTTTTATGATCTCTCCTCTTAGGAAATCTGTGATCTTTTTATAGTTGGCAAACAATGTTTGGTGGGGGCCAGGAAGGTATTCAAAGAGTTGAGGCCACACATTGTACAACTGTAACAAATTAGCACAAATGGTGAAGAAAACGTTTTCAGAATCGCAAAGACCTGATGAAATTTAACTTCTAGCTTAAAAGTGTTTTTTTGTACCTGTGTTCTAGTTTGGCCTGCTAGCTGAACACATTCAGTGTCAAGGCATAGAATGTTTTGGTAACGCTCATCATGATAGTCAAAGCGTTGTCCCAACACCAAGCAGGCAACAATATTTGAGATAGCACTGTTTAAGATGACCTGGGGATTGAAAGGTCCTGTCGGAGAGAAAATAAGAACGATGTTTAAATTGTCAAATTCTTTATATTCCCTTTTGCACAAGTAGACACATAAACTGTCATTTAGGTCATACCCTTTTCCACCCTAAAGGCATCACAAAGGAAAACACACTCTTGTTGGATGCTGAGCTCAATGGCCTTTTTCCCCTCGCCGAAGTTCCTCAAATGAGAAACGGTAAACTTCCTATGCATGCGCCACAGATATCCGTTGCTCAAAGCTATACCTGCACGTAAACAATGCATTTTGATAACAAATATGAGAGAATAAATATGGGGTTATTTTAATTTGGCATCTTTAGACACAAATGTCAATATTGTAAGTGTACTTACCTATTCCTTTAAATGTTTTGTTGAACAAAGGAACATTCGGACGCTCAACAAAACCATCATTGTGGTCAATCAGGGCCTCCTTTACCAGTTTATATCCAGAAACGACTACCATTTTCTCACTGCCCACTCTCAAGCTAAAAATCTTCCCATAGACTTTAGTCAACTGAAATGCAAATATACTGTATATAAAAGAGAACAGATACAAAACCATAAATGCTTTCCTTTACAAACATTTATGGCTGAGGCATTTATCTAAAAAAAGACAACATATCAAATATGTAAATTTTAACAAAATCAACAAATTTGTTCTTACCTTATCCATGGTCTTAAAATCCATTTCAGTAAATACAGTTCCGAGGAATGGAAGAGGCCAGGGTCCTGGAGGGAAATTTGATGGATTCCTGTTTTTGAAAACATCATACAGAATCAGCAAAACTAAAATTAAAACCATCCAGCTCTTAAAATCAAGGCTGTCGAATATGAGGTGTAAGATCATGGTTTTAAAGATATGGCAGGTTCCTGTGTGTATGTGTGTTCAAAGAGTATTTGACCAGGACCAGGAAATGTGAACATTGGAGCGGAGAGACATTATATAAGCCACTCCAAATTCCAGGAGGGGAGGGACCCCTATATAAATACAAACATTTATCAAGAGTTGACATTTGTAGATGTGAACACTGGATAGTGTAAACACGTGCTAGGTCAATAAGAAAAATGAACAGTTCTGCAAAACAAATAAATAAAACAAAATGGCAAAACTGAATGCTTTTTTGTTTCGTTAATGGATCTGAAATGTGCATTCTTCTTCTAATGCGGAGGGGAGGAAACATATAGTATTTTCCTGCAGTGCTCCTCAGTTGCACTGTGCAGAGGTGGACGAAGTACACAACTTCCTTACTTGAGTGAAAGTACAGATACTACTGGTCAAACATTACTCCACTACAAGTAAAAGTTGTAAAGACAGATTCTTACTTAAGTAAAAGTACAGAAGTACGTGCTTTTAAAAGTACTCAAGTATTAAAAGTAAATTTCCTTTATGTCAGNATAAACGAATGTATAAAAGCTGTTGAAAACATTAGCAGATATCTGTTTACATTTTTCTGCGAGTTGTGTCTGCGCTGTCCTCAAGTCAACCCCAGACTACAGCGTGTGTTCTAAAGCACACAATAAAAACGACTATAATGCCAATACATAAATGAGAACAAAAACTCTTTTATGCACAGTATCAAACTGTAAATCTTTATAACCCCACTGTAGTTTATCCTGAGATGAGTGTCGTATCCAGCTCGCCGGAAGCAGCTAACCGTCACTATTCGCGTTCTTCAAGGTGCTCCCAGAACGACTCGTCTCCCTCTAAAACATTTCAGTATGCCACAATGAATTAAATATACATTAAGGTCTCCAGAAAAAATACACGGAAATGGTGACAGCTCTGATTGCAAAGATGGGCTGTTGCTTTATTGCATTAACCTCCTCTCTGTTGTTTATCAAGTGAGCGTAAATCAGAGGCGAGTGCGCACAGCGACATCTGTTGGATGAAATGATGATGACGTCTATGATATAACCTTGGGTGTTTTGTTCCATGATTCAAATAAAACTATCTCAACAACAATCTCAACATGTCTGTATACTATTTTCGACTGATTCTTCAACATGTAATTGTTTTGTTCTTTTGCTTGTCTTGTATAGGTTATCCATAACAAACATGAGCATAGTGCCATTTAGTGGATTCTCCTGAATAACAGGCACAATTAATGGATATTTCACAATTCCTCATGACGACAATGATTCATTTTAAAGTCTAACAATCGAGACTACTAGGGACGTGGTAAAATTGTGCTATATGTTGATCATAAATCATTGAAATGTGTTTAGAAATGTAAACGCGATTGTGCTTTTAATACCGAAAAGGCTCAGCTCTCCCATTCACTTCTATGGGTTTAGTGGGCTTTCCATTTATAAGATGGCGGCGCCGTTGACGTACCGCAGCAGCGGATCAAAGCGGCGTCCAGATATTTATTAAGTCTTCAGCTTGTTAATTTACTCAACTTTAAGTAATACAACAGGTCAAAAAATTGGCTGATGCGGGACCGGCTCTGCACTGCACGACTCAAACGCACGCCTCACTCCTCGTCGCGGGAGTCAAGTCTACGCCCTACATCGCATCAGCCAATATACAACTGTATGTCGACAGCTATTTATACTGCCAAAACCTCCCGGTAAATTCAACGATGGTAACTTTTAAAAAAATAATTCATTTCAGAGTTATAAAGCAGAACATTGTTTATTATACACATTATTATACAAACGGAACTCGAAACATAATTATATTCATAAATGACTAATAAAAACATCGTCAAAACAGTCCACAATCCTTGAATTGACCTAGCTCATTAATTATTCAAAAAACAACAGCCAATGGCAACTCTCCAACAGCTGACCCTGCAAAAGTTTTGTAATTAATGTATTGTTTTAAAACATATTGGTAAAATAACATATGATCAATTATATGAACCAATTATGATATTATAACAACAAAAGTGGAGAAGTCTGGAGAGAGAAACGGGTCCTTTTTTTAAATGTGTAAAATTCCGCACTGTAAACAGAAGATTCATCCTTATCCACGCCACAGGGTGGCAGTACTGAAACCCCGCTCGACTGCACAACTTCCCAAATTAGCGATAGAGGGAGAGATTGTTCAAACGAATAAAAAAACATCATGAGAAGAAGCAGTGGTGTAATCGGTCTTAACAGTCGTTATCATTGCGTATACCTACTTGTGTAGTGCAGGGTATGCACAGGTATACCCTCGGTAATTTTCCCATGGTGTGTCATAAAAGTCGTGAATAACAGGACAAACTGAATGAACTGCTGCCAATATTGCAGAAAACGCCAATGACTGATCTCAGATCTGATCTAACTCAGCATTCTACAAGCGCTCATCAATTTAATTGACATGGCCAATCAAATGAAGGAAGCCGAGCGTTATATTGTCCAATCAAATGAAAGAAGGCGGGAGTTGCTTTTGATAGAAGCTCAGCTCGATGTCAGTTTAACTGAGCGCAATGTAAGTAGCAAAATGTTTTATCATAGAAATGTCAGAGGTAACGTTAGTTAACATGTCGCGACTAAAAACGCGAGCAAAACGCTGGCTGCGTCGCTTTCTTCCTCTTTCCACAGCTCTCGGGAGTTTGCGCGCCCGTGCTTCACCAGCGTCAACATGGCCGAATGTAAAATCCAGTCATTTAAACTACAAAACGCCGAAAGCATTTACACGTTTCAGGTAATGTCAGTGCGACAACACAAAAACAACACCAGATATTCACTAGTTCATGCTAAAGCGCATGGCTTAATCAGGTGTGTTTAGGTTGTGGTTAAAACAGCTATCATGTTTGCAAATATTTCAAATGCATAACTTATGAAGTAATTCTCGTTTTTTAATTCTGTTTCTAAATTCTTTAAACGTTACCTGTTTTAAATAAAAAAACAAGTATCTGAAACTTTTGTCTGTTATTACTCAAAAGGTTAAAGGGATAGTTCTGACATTCTGTCATCACTCGTTTACCTTTATGTCATTTCAAACCCAAATGCTCTTTCATGAAACATAGATTGTATAATATTTAGTGATGCTGATAATCATGAAAAGACAGACATGGTTGTACGTTAGCTTTTGTTATCTAATTTGCACTCTAAAAGTCTTAAAATGCACATGTATAGATCAAGGAAGTCAACATTATTTTGGTTTTTGGATTTCTAAAATCCTGCGTACTGCCCTGGTTGTCTCTTCATATAGCCTGTAGCCAGTACAGTACTACTACATAGCTTCCAAGTACAGATGAGTTTTAATTGTTGCTATAGGGCAAATATAATGTATGGTTATAGTTTTAAAGGTGACTTTTAATATAAAGGGGACAATTTACTTCATTATGTTCTTGCATTCATATTGGTGACATTTGGTCATTTTTAAAAGTCAAAGAATTACATATACAAACAAAACATATGTATTGTTTTATAATTATTTGCATTGTTTTCACAGGATATTGACAATAAAATGCATAGTTTTGACCATCATAAGGCAATTGAGAAATTAAAGGGCAGGTATGGAACTTAAAAGCATTCACTCTCATGTCCTGCTTATGAATATAAAAAATCATGAAGTATGTTTTGTTTTTACAGTAAACTGGTGCATAAATGCAGGACCTGTGATTGATCCATGATGGATTTATGGAGTACAAGAACCATATTAGCACTGGCCATCATGATGGGGAGGCCAGCACGGACAAGAACTTGGGCATTCGGCACTTTGTCTGTATATTGTATTATAATTGCCAACGCCCAGTCCTTGTCCGTGGTGGCCTCCCCACAATGTACACACTCCTCAGACAATGCAGACTGCACCGCTACACTGCTGCACCGCATAAATGATCTAATCCGTTAACACGTTAAAAAAAAAGTGTGAAACCGGCGTAAGAGAACCGGCATAAGAGAACAGCAATTAAACGTTCATATACGCTTCTCAGCTTGTGTAGTCTGTGTCGTAGTCTACAAATATGGAATGCATGTTCGTAGACTACTGCAATAACGATTAACATATTCAGTTTATTGAAATTAATAATCATGATTACTGTACCAAGGGCAATAACTTATCGTTCTCTGTAATGACTGCCTTTTTATAACATCTGATGTGGTGCTCTGATCCATCTCAATTCAATGACGCTTCTGATGTAAGCTAGCTTTGCTTCTGTGAAAATGATATGATCCATTAGCCAATCGTTTACAAAATGTATGTATTTTTTATATTTCAGAGTAACAACATAATCAAACGTTATGTGGTCCAAACTTCTTCTATAAACATACAACATACACAATAAAACAAAAATGTAAAATGTTGTAAGGACACAAAACAACTATCCCATGTATACTGCCGCAAAATACTCTGTATTTGCGAGCGTGAACAACACTGTCTTTATGTTCATAGTTCTATTACAGTTTTAGTTCTTTTAATGAGGATTTTGTTCTCATATTATTACTGTCATGTCATGTTTCTCTCAGTTTGTTACAGCATTCACTGCTTTGAGGATTGTTGTTGCCAACAAGATGTCAGTCTGCAGTATTTGACAGTGTTTTCAGTAGCATCTCAAGAGCCAGGCTAGAGCTTTCAAATAACAATCAAGGCAACCTATTTTCTTCAACTAGACGCCTCTTCAGGCGTCACGTCCGTCCAGCACAGTAAGTTGGGGTGTGCTATGTTAGCATCGACATAATAACTGTGACATCAATGCTCTGGGTATTGATTAGCTCTGTGGTTATGTGTGCATGCCAGGACATCAGGGGAGGCAAGAAAATGCTGTCTGGCAGATTCACCTTTTCCTCCTTACCGGGCCCAGATATTGAGGTTTTACCCTCTACCTCAGAACTTGACCGATTTAGAAACCTAGGCCTAAGTAAATGTGTAGTTGAAACAGATGTCAGAGCTATCAGAAAATGTCATTTATTGTAAACCTAACTTGGTAGTGATCTATGTATCTTTTTAAGACACGTTGCTTGTATAAACTGACAGGACAGTGGTGGAACAGTTGTCAGTGTTGCAGTTTAGATGTGATGAGCCGTGAATGTCCATCAATGGCACCGTAATTATGAATCCCCATCTAATAGATGAATAATAAGAAGTGCAAATTTAAGTTAATTGTTAAAAATATTTCGAGTATACTTGTGCACTAATTCATATTTCAAAGAGCAATTGATGAATATAGACATGGTCTAATCAAGAAATTATGAAGCGCTTACTGTAACAACAACAATATGCTGTAAAGACTATTATATTAACACATGAACAACATCCAACTTAATTTTAATATGGCTTGGGATTTAAAAATTTCAATGTATTAGTTATTAACTTGGGTTTGCACTATCTTAGTTTATAACCAGTCTGTCGGCTTATTTAAAATCTGTTCATGTTTTAAGAAAATAAACATTTGTACCCTCACAATAGTGTTACCTGTAAACTTAACCGTAAACTAACCTAACCTTCCAAGTAATCATATGCAGGTGATAATGCAGGTTCCAGCTAAACACCATGTCATACCATTTTATCGTGCATTAGCAGAACTATAGGCTACCCCAACTATTTTTAAACTAACATTGTGAGGCGCATATTGCCATCAATGTGCCAAAGAATGTTGGGGTAGGGCACATGAAACACTCTTCTAGCCACTGTGCTAGTACTCCATTTCCTTGCAGCAGCTGCTGGGTTGATATGGACCAACATCTCACGCACCCTTTGCCGTTAAACACTCAAACCTTCTTCAGTCTGAAAAAAACTAAAAGAACAGATTTTATAGTGAGACCAGCAAAGCTTACCTCATTCCCAGAATTTGGAAACTCTACGTGGAGTCATCTTACTACATTTTAAAGCTCCTTCTCATCCACTGCTGCCATTCTGCTCCTTATGGGTACACCAAGCAGCTTCGATCTCTTGTACAGAAATGATGAGGAGCACACCAACATTCTCGCCATTCGTCTCCACGTCTCCATTTGTTCTCACTCTCCTGACGGGTCGGGCTCGCGACTGGGGGACTGCCTTATGGGACGCCCAGGCCCTTTGTTGTTGCTCTTTCACAGAGTTCCGGGCGGAGATGACAAGGTTATTTGACCAGTCGGCTCGAGGGGACCAGGCGATAGCCCAGCTTTCTCGACTGACGCAAGGAAGGAGCTCGATCACAGACTACTCAATCAGGTTCTAGATGCTGGCGGCCTCCTGCGACTGGAATGAAGAAGCGTTACGCGCTCGATTCCTTGACAGCTTGAACTCTCGCGTTGCGGATGAGATCGCCAGCTCGATCCTCCTCGAGATCCTGCCACAGCAAACCGGTGGAAGATACCAGCCAACCCCCTCTCTCAGCCCATCTCGGTCTGGATGCTAGCAGGTCTCCCCTTCACCACCATAACCCACATCAACCCTCACGTAAGACTTCACCTTTGTGGTAATCATAGTGAGAGTATTAAACTGTACATCCTCGATTCCCCAAATACTCCTATCATATTAGGGCATCCTTGGTTGTCACAGCATAATCCTCACATTGATTGGGTTAAAGATTCTGTTTTGGCCAGGAGCTCTTTTTGTCATGCACCTTGTCTGGGTCTTGCCCCTTCTCCTGTCTCTGTGTCTTCTATGTTTCAGATTGTAGCAGCCGACCTGGCCGGGGTCCCGGAGGAGTACCACGACCTTCAAGCGGTGTTCAGCAAGTCGCGAGCCACCTCTCTTCCTCCGCATCGCCCCTACGACTGCACCATAGAACTCCTCCCGGGCACTTCTCCGCCCAAGGGTCGACTACTCCTTGTCAGGTCCTGAAAGAGAGGCCATGGATAAATACATTCACGAATCTCTCCAGGCTGGGCTCATTCGCCGAGGTGGACAGTAACGAAGTAAATTTACCGGAGTACTGTATTTAAGTACACTTTTTGAGTATCTGTACTTTACTTGAGTATTATTTTTTCTGAGTACTTGTACTTTAACTTCACTACATTTGAAAGACAAATATCATACTTTTTACTCCACTACATTTATAAAAAGGTCCAAAAGTAGAAAGTGGTTTCTATGCAGCGGGTTTTCCTGTGTGCGCAATTTATCTGGCTTGCGATCTGCCAGGACCTTTTACTGTTGCCAAGTATTTCAGTTTTTCTAAGATCGCGGTTTTTCGGCAAGCTTTGAATGGCCATTTGGCAGATTTTTTTACGCAAATCTGCAACTTGACTTCCCCGTAAACTAATTAAACGTAGAGCTGTACACATGATAGCGTCTAAAAAGGCAAATAGAACAATAAAAGACAAAAAAGGCACATGTAAGTTGGTGTAATATTCGGGTTACGATCAGTCAAAGTCGTAGAAACATTTCATATATCGGCAAAGCTACGGTAATTAAGCTCACATACAGTGAGGGAAATAAGTATTTGATCCCCTGCTGATTTTGTAAGTTTGCCTACTTACAAACAAATGAAGGGTCTATAATTTTTATGGTGGGTTTATTTTAACTGATAGACACAGAATATTTAAAAAAATCAGGGGAAAAAATGTTATATAAAGGTTATAAATTGATTTGCATTTCAGTCAGTGAAATAAGTATTTGATCCCCTACCAACTAGCAAGAATTCTGGCTCCACAGATTGGTTATGTGCCTATATGGACCACAGATTAGTCCTGTCACTTTAAGAAAGTACTCCTAAATCAGCTTGTTATGTATATAAAAGATGCCTGCCAACAGAATCTGTATCTTCCAGTTCAACCTCTCCAACACCATGGTCCAGACCAAATAGGTTTTAAAGGATGTCAGCGACAAGATTGGAGACCTGCACAAACCTTGAATAGGCTACAGACAGAAGCTTGGTGAGAAGGAACAACTGTTGGTGTGATTATTTGGAAATAGAAGATATACAAAATAACTATCAAATGCCCTTGTTCTGGAGCTCCCTGCAATATTTCCCCAATGGGGTAAAGATGATCATGAGAAATGTTAAAGATCAGCCCAGAACTACACGGAAGAAGCCTGTTAATGATTTCAAGACAGTTGGGAACACAGTTAGCAAGCAAAACATTGGTAACACATTGGTAACACGCTATGCCACAGTAGACTGAAATCCTGAAGCACCCGCAAGGTCCTCCTGCCCAAGAAGGCCCGCCTGGCTCGTCTTAAGTTTGACAATGAACATAAAATGATTCAGAAAAGGCTTTGGCGAAAGTGCTGGCACTGCTGTGAGACCAAAATGGACTCCTGTGTTTGGAGGGAGAGAAATGCTGACTATGAGCCCAAGAACATCATGTCTACAGAGAAGCACAGTGTTGGAAACATTCTGCTTTAGGGCTTTTTCTCTGCTACAGGTATACAGGATGACTTCACCGCATTGAGGGGCTGAGGGACGGGCCCATGTACCGTAAAATCTTGGACGAGAACCTCCTCCCCTTAACTAGGTCACTGAAGATGGGTCATGGATGAGCCTTTAACATGACAAAGACGCAAAACATATTGCCAAGACAACCAAATAGTGGCTTAAGGAGAAGCACATTAAATGTCCTAGCCAGTCTCTAGACCCTAGTCCTATAGAACCTCTGTGAAGGAGGCAAAACTCCAATTTGCTGAGCGACAGCCAAGAAACCTTAAAGATTGACAGAGGAGTGGACTAAATGTATCCGGACACATGTGCAAACCTGGTGACCAACTATCAGAAATGTCTGACCTCTGTGCTTGCCAACAAGGGTTTCTCCACAAAGTACAAAGTTATGTTTTGCTTGGGGATCAAATACTTATTTCACTGACTGAAATGCAAATCAATTTATAACCTTTATATAACATTTTTTCCCCTGATTTTTTTTAATATTCTGTGTCTATCAGTTAAAATAAACCCACCATAAAAATTATAGACCCTTCATTTGTTTGTAAGTAGGCAAACTTACAAAATCAGCAGGGGATCAAATACTTATTTCCCTCACTGTACACCTTGAGCTACGCGTGCGTGTTAACTTCTGATCTGCTGCTATAATATCATTTAAAGTGATTTGGAAAATGAATGATGTTTTTACTGAAGTAACTATAGTTGAAGAATTCCTGTTGAAATAAAAACAATAGAACCCTGCGCAAAATACAACAAAAAATGTAATAGATTTAATGGTTATAATGGGAATTGTATATGGATACTTGTTGTCTACTTGTATGTGATGGATTCTATTGGTGGGATGGTAAATCCTATTGGAATAAAACCCAAAACACACTACAAAGAGGAATTAAATTTAAAAATCTCATTCTAATTCAAAAATTCATTGTATTTTTTCAGCAGGGATGGTATTTGCAGTAAAACCACAGTATCCACAAATTTACCATTTTCTATATATAGGAACCATACTCCAATTAATAATCTTTAGTAAAACCACAGCAACTAAAAATACCATAGTTTCATTATACTAGATATAGTTTATGTTTGTAGTTAAATTATAGTAATACAAATGGTAATAAATCCAACAAACACATGGCTTCTACACTTTACTATTTACAAGAACCTTACTACTTACTTTTAAATTGCTGCTAAAACTGGTAAAGGGAATATACAAAATAAAAAAACACTGCCCATAAATACATACTGTATAGGCCTAGCGGGCTAATGAGGATAATTAGGCTCATACAGGATTATATCTAAACTAAACATATATGTGCTAAACATATAAAGCTCTTAAAGGCGCAGTTCTTAATTAACAGCGGCCACTAGCGTTGTATTATAGATTTACCAAGAATCGCTCAGTCCAAACACGACGGTGGCCACCACAGTTCAAAAAGATGTCGTTCTCATGTTGACGCAGGGAAGAGATTTTGCGGGCATTAGAAAGGCTGTAGAAAGCTATGACTTATGTATTACATAAAATAAAAGGTTTGTGGATTTTAAGTTTAAAAAGAAGGATAAATGTCAGGCAGGAGCTAGGACCTGCGTTAATATTATAAAGACTTTACGGCAGAGACACGTTAGGATTAAGTCTTTTAGCAGATATGTACTCACAGATATCTATGGAGATACTTTCCAGCAGAGAGAGACGTCTAAAAATCACCCCCGAGGAGGTTGCTTTGATTCGGATCAGTATGTGAGTAACATAACATACCAAGATATGTTGTTGTTGTAATATTAGCTGTGTGATGGAGCAGTTTTGAGCGTCATTGTTTATCTGGAACCGCTTTAATATTGTACTCGTCCAGATACTTGAGCGAGAGAGCGAGAGCACGTTGGAGCTGAAACTGGATAGCGAGTGAGAGTGCGTTTTACTCTTTTACTCGATGAATAAACTTTCAGTTAATCCGCGGGTCACATGCGTATGGAGCGAAAATTGTGCCTAAACTTAACAAACAAATCCAGCATTTTGCAAACAAACGCAACCTTTTTTGCAAAAGAAACTAAACTCTGAAACAAACAGAAAGCGTTTTACAAATACATAATGCAATTCGAGAGAAAATGCAAAGGTGTAACATATAAATGTACTGTGTTTAAGTCTCACCTTTTTATGAGATTCTCTCAGCTTGATTTTCTCACAAATGGTATTGTACAAACTTAATGGCTTCATTACGTAAGTCTTATACACCCTGAAGAAAATAGTTTGATAAATTATTTGTATTTCTGTCAATAGATCCCCTAAAAATGCCGTATGTTGCCTTTAAAGGAGTTGCTCACTGCAAAATTTGCCCCCATTGACTTTCCATAGTAGGAATAAAAAAGTACTTATGGAAAGTCAATGGGGGCAAATTTTGAAGTGAACTACTCCTTTAATCAACAACTGATACTGTGAGCTACTCATGTATTCAGTAGGTTGCTTCAGAGGCATAAGGTAATACGACAATAAAACAAATTCAGCAAATTCCTCTTTGTAGTGTGTTTTGGGTTTTATTCCAATAGGATTTACCATCCCACCAATAGAATCCATCACATACAAGTAGACAACAAGTATCCATATACAATTCCCATTATAACCATTAAATCCATTACATTTTATGTTGTATTTTGGGCAGGGTTCTATTGTTTTTATTTCAACAGGAATTCTTCAACTATAGTTACTTCAGTAAAAACATCATTCATTTTCCAAATCACTTTAAATGATATTATAGCAGCAGATCAGAAGTTAACACGCACGCGTAGCTCAGGCGTATGTGATGCTTATTTACCGTTTAGCCGTTATGCCGATCATTTTCATGACAATGTTTCTACGATCTTTGACTGATCGTAACCCGCAGATGATTACACCACACTTTAACATGTGCCTTTTTTGTCTTTTATTGTTCTATTTGCCTTTTTAGAGCGCTATCATCGGTGTAGCAGCTCCTACGTTTACATTAGTTTAACGGGGAAGATCCCAGAGTTGCCAGATTTGCGTAAAAAAATCTGCCAAATGGCCATTCAAAGCTTGCCGTAAAACCGCGATCTTAGAAAAACTGAAATACTTGGCAACAGTAAAAGGTCCTGGCAGATCGCAAGCCAGATAAATTGCGCACACAGGAAAACCCGCTGCATAGAAACCACTTTCTACTTTTGGACCTTTTTATAAATGTAGTGGAGTAAAAAGTATGATATTTGTCTTTCAAATGTAGTGAAGTTAAAGTACAAGTACTCAGAAAAAATAATACTCAAGTAAAGTACAGATACTCAAAAAGTGTACTTAAATACAGTACTCCGGTAAATTTACTTCGTTACTGTCCACCTCGGCGAATGAGCCCAGCCTGGAGAGATTCGTGAATGTATTTATCCATGGCCTCTCTTTCAGGACCTGACAAGGAGTAGTCGACCCTTGGGCGGAGAAGTGCCCGGGAGGAGTTCTATGGTGCAGTCGTAGGGGCGATGCGGAGGAAGAGAGGTGGCTCGCGACTTGCTGAACACCGCTTGAAGGTCGTGGTACTCCTCCGGGACCCCGGCCAGGTCGGCTGCTACAATCTGAAACATAGAAGACACAGAGACAGGAGAAGGGGCAAGACCCAGACAAGGTGCATGACAAAAAGAGCTCCTGGCCAAAACAGAATCTTTAACCCAATCAATGTGAGGATTATGCTGTGACAACCAAGGATGCCCTAATATGATAGGAGTATTTGGGGAATCGAGGATGTACAGTTTAATACTCTCACTATGATTACCACAAAGGTGAAGTCTTACGTGAGGGTTGATGTGGGTTATGGTGGTGAAGGGGAGACCTGCTAGCATCCAGACCGAGATGGGCTGAGAGAGGGGGTTGGCTGGTATCTTCCACCGGTTTGCTGTGGCAGGATCTCGAGGAGGATCGAGCTGGCGATCTCATCCGCAACGCGAGAGTTCAAGCTGTCAAGGAATCGAGCGCGTAACGCTTCTTCATTCCAGTCGCAGGAGGCCGCCAGCATCTAGAACCTGATTGAGTAGTCCGTGATCGAGCTCCTTCCTTGCGTCAGTCGAGAAAGCTGGGCTATCGCCTGGTCCCCTCGAGCCGACTGGTCAAATAACCTTGTCATCTCCGCCCGGAACTCTGTGAAAGAGCAACAACAAAGGGCCTGGGCGTCCCATAAGGCAGTCCCCCAGTCGCGAGCCCGACCCGTCAGGAGAGTGAGAACAAATGGAGACGTGGAGACGAATGGCGAGAATGTTGGTGTGCTCCTCATCATTTCTGTACAAGAGATCGAAGCTGCTTGGTGTACCCATAAGGAGCAGAATGGCAGCAGTGGATGAGAAGGAGCTTTAAAATGTAGTAAGATGACTCCACGTAGAGTTTCCAAATTCTGGGAATGAGGTAAGCTTTGCTGGTCTCACTATAAAATCTGTTCTTTTAGTTTTTTTCAGACTGAAGAAGGTTTGAGTGTTTAACGGCAAAGGGTGCGTGAGATGTTGGTCCATATCAACCCAGCAGCTGCTGCAAGGAAATGGAGTACTAGCACAGTGGCTAGAAGAGTGTTTCATGTGCCCTACCCCAACATTCTTTGGCACATTGATGGCAATATGCGCCTCACAATGTTAGTTTAAAAATAGTTGGGGTAGCCTATAGTTCTGCTAATGCACGATAAAATGGTATGACATGGTGTTTAGCTGGAACCTGCATTATCACCTGCATATGATTACTTGGAAGGTTAGGTTAGTTTACGGTTAAGTTTACAGGTAACACTATTGTGAGGGTACAAATGTTTATTTTCTTAAAACATGAACAGATTTTAAATAAGCCGACAGACTGGTTATAAACTAAGATAGTGCAAACCCAAGTTAATAACTAATACATTGAAATTTTTAAATCCCAAGCCATATTAAAATTAAGTTGGATGTTGTTCATGTGTTAATATAATAGTCTTTACAGCATATTGTTGTTGTTACAGTAAGCGCTTCATAATTTCTTGATTAGACCATGTCTATATTCATCAATTGCTCTTTGAAATATGAATTAGTGCACAAGTATACTCGAAATATTTTTAACAATTAACTTAAATTTGCACTTCTTATTATTCATCTATTAGATGGGGATTCATAATTACGGTGCCATTGATGGACATTCACGGCTCATCACATCTAAACTGCAACACTGACAACTGTTCCACCACTGTCCTGTCAGTTTATACAAGCAACGTGTCTTAAAAAGAAACATAGATCACCACCAAGTTAGGTTTACAATAAATGACATTTTCTGATAGCTCTGACATCTGTTTCAACTACACATTTACCTAGGCCTAGGTTTCCAAATCGGTCAAGTTCTGAGGTAGAGGGTAAAACCTCAATATCTGGGCCCGGTAAGGAGGAAAAGGTGAATCTGCCAGACAGCATTTTCTTGCCTCCCCTGATGTCCTGGCATGCACACATAACCACAGAGCTAATCAATACCCAGAGCATTGATGTCACAGTTATTATGTCGATGCTAACATAGCACACCCCAACTTACTGTGCTGGACGGACGTGACGCCTGAAGAGGCGTCTAGTTGAAGAAAATAGGTTGCCTTGATTGTTATTTGAAAGCTCTAGCCTGGCTCTTGAGATGCTACTGAAAACACTGTCAAATACTGCAGACTGACATCTTGTTGGCAACAACAATCCTCAAAGCAGTGAATGCTGTAACAAACTGAGAGAAACATGACATGACAGTAATAATATGAGAACAAAATCCTCATTAAAAGAACTAAAACTGTAATAGAACTATGAACATAAAGACAGTGTTGTTCACGCTCGCAAATACAGAGTATTTTGCGGCAGTATACATGGGATAGTTGTTTTGTGTCCTTACAACATTTTACATTTTTGTTTTATTGTGTATGTTGTATGTTTATAGAAGAAGTTTGGACCACATAACGTTTGATTATGTTGTTACTCTGAAATATAAAAAATACATACATTTTGTAAACGATTGGCTAATGGATCATATCATTTTCACAGAAGCAAAGCTAGCTTACATCAGAAGCGTCATTGAATTGAGATGGATCAGAGCACCACATCAGATGTTATAAAAAGGCAGTCATTACAGAGAACGATAAGTTATTGCCCTTGGTACAGTAATCATGATTATTAATTTCAATAAACTGAATATGTTAATCGTTATTGCAGTAGTCTACGAACATGCATTCCATATTTGTAGACTACGACACAGACTACACAAGCTGAGAAGCGTATATGAACGTTTAATTGCTGTTCTCTTATGCCGGTTCTCTTACGCCGGTTTCACACTTTTTTTTTAACGTGTTAACGGATTAGATCATTTATGCGGTGCAGCAGTGTAGCGGTGCAGTCTGCATTGTCTGAGGAGTGTGTACATTGTGGGGAGGCCACCACGGACAAGGACTGGGCGTTGGCAATTATAATACAATATACAGACAAAGTGCCGAATGCCCAAGTTCTTGTCCGTGCTGGCCTCCCCATCATGATGGCCAGTGCTAATATGGTTCTTGTACTCCATAAATCCATCATGGATCAATCACAGGTCCTGCATTTATGCACCAGTTTACTGTAAAAACAAAACATACTTCATGATTTTTTATATTCATAAGCAGGACATGAGAGTGAATGCTTTTAAGTTCCATACCTGCCCTTTAATTTCTCAATTGCCTTATGATGGTCAAAACTATGCATTTTATTGTCAATATCCTGTGAAAACAATGCAAATAATTATAAAACAATACATATGTTTTGTTTGTATATGTAATTCTTTGACTTTTAAAAATGACCAAATGTCACCAATATGAATGCAAGAACATAATGAAGTAAATTGTCCCCTTTATATTAAAAGTCACCTTTAAAACTATAACCATACATTATATTTGCCCTATAGCAACAATTAAAACTCATCTGTACTTGGAAGCTATGTAGTAGTACTGTACTGGCTACAGGCTATATGAAGAGACAACCAGGGCAGTACGCAGGATTTTAGAAATCCAAAAACCAAAATAATGTTGACTTCCTTGATCTATACATGTGCATTTTAAGACTTTTAGAGTGCAAATTAGATAACAAAAGCTAACGTACAACCATGTCTGTCTTTTCATGATTATCAGCATCACTAAATATTATACAATCTATGTTTCATGAAAGAGCATTTGGGTTTGAAATGACATAAAGGTAAACGAGTGATGACAGAATGTCAGAACTATCCCTTTAACCTTTTGAGTAATAACAGACAAAAGTTTCAGATACTTGTTTTTTTATTTAAAACAGGTAACGTTTAAAGAATTTAGAAACAGAATTAAAAAACGAGAATTACTTCATAAGTTATGCATTTGAAATATTTGCAAACATGATAGCTGTTTTAACCACAACCTAAACACACCTGATTAAGCCATGCGCTTTAGCATGAACTAGTGAATATCTGGTGTTGTTTTTGTGTTGTCGCACTGACATTACCTGAAACGTGTAAATGCTTTCGGCGTTTTGTAGTTTAAATGACTGGATTTTACATTCGGCCATGTTGACGCTGGTGAAGCACGGGCGCGCAAACTCCCGAGAGCTGTGGAAAGAGGAAGAAAGCGACGCAGCCAGCGTTTTGCTCGCGTTTTTAGTCGCGACATGTTAACTAACGTTACCTCTGACATTTCTATGATAAAACATTTTGCTACTTACATTGCGCTCAGTTAAACTGACATCGAGCTGAGCTTCTATCAAAAGCAACTCCCGCCTTCTTTCATTTGATTGGACAATATAACGCTCGGCTTCCTTCATTTGATTGGCCATGTCAATTAAATTGATGAGCGCTTGTAGAATGCTGAGTTAGATCAGATCTGAGATCAGTCATTGGCGTTTTCTGCAATATTGGCAGCAGTTCATTCAGTTTGTCCTGTTATTCACGACTTTTATGACACACCATGGGAAAATTACCGAGGGTATACCTGTGCATACCCTGCACTACACAAGTAGGTATACGCAATGATAACGACTGTTAAGACCGATTACACCACTGCTTCTTCTCATGATGTTTTTTTATTCGTTTGAACAATCTCTCCCTCTATCGCTAATTTGGGAAGTTGTGCAGTCGAGCGGGGTTTCAGTACTGCCACCCTGTGGCGTGGATAAGGATGAATCTTCTGTTTACAGTGCGGAATTTTACACATTTAAAAAAAGGACCCGTTTCTCTCTCCAGACTTCTCCACTTTTGTTGTTATAATATCATAATTGGTTCATATAATTGATCATATGTTATTTTACCAATATGTTTTAAAACAATACATTAATTACAAAACTTTTGCAGGGTCAGTTGTTGGAGAGTTCCCATTGGCTGTTGTTTTTTGAATAATTAATGAGCTAGGTCAATTCAAGGATTGTGGACTGTTTTGACGATGTTTTTATTAGTCATTTATGAATATAATTATGTTTCGAGTTCCGTTTGTATAATAATGTGTATAATAAACAATGTTCTGCTTTATAACTCTGAAATGAATTATTTTTTTAAAAGTTACCATCGTTGAATTTACCGGGAGGTTTTGGCAGTATAAATAGCTGTCGACATACAGTTGTATATTGGCTGATGCGATGTAGGGCGTAGACTTGACTCCCGCGACGAGGAGTGAGGCGTGCGTTTGAGTCGTGCAGTGCAGAGCCGGTCCCGCATCAGCCAATTTTTTGACCTGTTGTATTACTTAAAGTTGAGTAAATTAACAAGCTGAAGACTTAATAAATATCTGGACGCCGCTTTGATCCGCTGCTGCGGTACGTCAACGGCGCCGCCATCTTATAAATGGAAAGCCCACTAAACCCATAGAAGTGAATGGGAGAGCTGAGCCTTTTCGGTATTAAAAGCACAATCGCGTTTACATTTCTAAACACATTTCAATGATTTATGATCAACATATAGCACAATTTTACCACGTCCCTAGTAGTCTCGATTGTTAGACTTTAAAATGAATCATTGTCGTCATGAGGAATTGTGAAATATCCATTAATTGTGCCTGTTATTCAGGAGAATCCACTAAATGGCACTATGCTCATGTTTGTTATGGATAACCTATACAAGACAAGCAAAAGAACAAAACAATTACATGTTGAAGAATCAGTCGAAAATAGTATACAGACATGTTGAGATTGTTGTTGAGATAGTTTTATTTGAATCATGGAACAAAACACCCAAGGTTATATCATAGACGTCATCATCATTTCATCCAACAGATGTCGCTGTGCGCACTCGCCTCTGATTTACGCTCACTTGATAAACAACAGAGAGGAGGTTAATGCAATAAAGCAACAGCCCATCTTTGCAATCAGAGCTGTCACCATTTCCGTGTATTTTTTCTGGAGACCTTAATGTATATTTAATTCATTGTGGCATACTGAAATGTTTTAGAGGGAGACGAGTCGTTCTGGGAGCACCTTGAAGAACGCGAATAGTGACGGTTAGCTGCTTCCGGCGAGCTGGATACGACACTCATCTCAGGATAAACTACAGTGGGGTTATAAAGATTTACAGTTTGATACTGTGCATAAAAGAGTTTTTGTTCTCATTTATGTATTGGCATTATAGTCGTTTTTATTGTGTGCTTTAGAACACACGCTGTAGTCTGGGGTTGACTTGAGGACAGCGCAGACACAACTCGCAGAAAAATGTAAACAGATATCTGCTAATGTTTTCAACAGCTTTTATACATTCGTTTATTTTGTTGTCATCAAGTATAAAGTGTTAAACTTGTAACTGAAACTGGCACAGTGACACCGAGTTACCACTTACAATCGTCATTTCCTGCGTCTGTTCTGATTTGTCGTCTATTAAAACTGGATCAGGTTCAAGTGACGTAGTGTGCTGTATAAGCCTGTATATAATATCTACTTTATTCATTTTAGCTGTTGTTTCTTACTTCTAAAAATAGAGCACACGTAAAACGGATGATAAATTGAATCAATATATGTGTAAATAAGATATCTATAAAGTGAGCCACATACTTAACGTGAGTTTTACAGTCACAATTTGCAATTTTTTTTCATACATTCTTACTAATAGATAGACTAGCTAAAGGACAAAAACATATATTCAAATTCAGTGTATGTCAAAATATCATATTTATACCTGTTGAATCTCTCCTGCAGCTCTCTGCCTCCTGCCCTCGAGGTTGAGCCAGGCTTCATTTTTGTGGGCTTCAAAAATTTGCTGACAGGTAGTTATCTAGAAATTTCAACTGAATGTAAAACAGCGGCTGAATATTCACAAGGTTAAATTATCTGAATAACCTTAAATGAAGGTTGGTAAAAAACTTTTTGCAAAGTGTTTGAATTTGACATTGTTTAAAACTAAGGTCCCCAAGGCGTTTGCTAAAGCATATTAAAAACAGAAGAGCATGTAAACAAAGAAAAAGTCATAGTTGCTCATCTTCCTCCAGTGTGTTTCCTCCCTTTAAGGCTTCATAAGAACCTTGTTACCTGGGTCCCATAATTCCAACCATCATACTTGGTGGCCTTTTCTAGAAGAGCAATCCAAAATTCATTCTTCTGTCTAGGGCAGGGGTGTCCATTGTCGGTCCTGGAGGGCCACTGTCCTGCAGAGTTTATTTGTGTAACAAACAGTATAGCCGTAAGCAGTGATTGTATGTGGGTGCATTGCAGTGGTTGCATTCCACATCACTGTGTACCAGATTTTGGCCAGCTGCTGCGATTTACACATTACATTATATCAAAAACGTCAGCGGACAGAGTGAGTCTAACACAAATCTCTAGACACAGTCAAAATATGGCCTCTGGGGAAATATTATATGCCTAGGCAGAGGACTGAAAGTTTCCCCCGCAGAGCTCCATTAATAATGGCTTGTCTCTAGTATTGTGGGTAGTACTGTAGGTCATTAACACAATTTATAATTCAATGGTACGATGGTGTGCATTTTAAGAATTGTACATAATCTAGACTGAATATAGATAGAAATATATTAAGAAACTCCACCTCATGCTTCATGTACTGTATTTTGATAACAGACATATTTCAATCATGCAAAAAGTGTCACCATGTTGGAACATATATGTATTCATATTATTGGAATAAATGAGGTTAACACTGCAGTATGTTATCAATGAAAACCTTAATATATAGTTTATGTAGACAAAGCATACAAAATGATTTTATTGTTGCATTAACACTACAAATACAGCATATACTACTTTCATGTACATTGCATTAAAAACAGGAAAATCTGTTACGTTTATTCTCAGTTGCATCATTTTAAGCATATGTTATCTGACTAATTCAAATATGTTTGTCTATTGTCTCTTGTGCCAGAGTGATGATGGTGTTAATCTGCTTTGTAACAATCTGCTAACCCACTCAAACCTAAACTGGCAGTTTCCACCAATCAGGTTAAATAGAGAAAACCATACAGGAAAACAGTGGATGATCATAGGATGAACACATACTTAAGGAACAATGGATTCTAATTAAATGTAATATTCATGAATGACCTCTCAAGCTCATCTTCCCTTATAAGCAACCACCTCGATGTAGGAACAAGTTGAAGCAAAGAACACAATGCACTCTAATATATTCTTCTGGAGTTAGACATAAAATGTGTGCTGTTCTCCAGTGCTAAGCATATGTCAAACTGCATGTGTCATGGCTCCTTCAAAACATGCATCACATGCTCATTACTATGAAGGCAATTCCCTGTTTTAGCTGTGTAATCCTGAAAAACAAGCAATTCATTTTGTATTACAACCAGCCCACAGCTAAAAAATAAAAGGTAGAGAATGGATGGCAGTGGCTTGGATTTGTTCGCTCGCGGTCATTGTTTTGAGCCAAAGTGTTGTTATGTTTTAAATATGTACGCCTGTCGACGATTGCATTCAGGCGTGCTTTGCACTAGCGATCAGAGCAGGCAACGTTACTCTAGTCAAACTTTTTAATTTCAGATATGGAGAACACAACGAAGACAAAAACGACGACCATCATGAAGAAATGTTTTGTCTGTTGTCATAGCTTCCAAGTACAGGTGAGTTTTTATTGTACTTTGTATGATTAATATGTATATAATTATAATAATAATTAATATAAGTAATATAATATATATGTATAATGTATATATATTACTCCATATAATGTATGGAGTTTTAAAAGTGACTTATAATATAAAGGGGACAAATTACTTCATTATGTCAAATAATTACATATTAAAACAAAACATATGCATTGTTTTATAATTATTTGCATTATTTTCACAGGATATTGACGATCATATGCATAGTTTTGGCCATCATAAGGCCATTGAGAAATTAAAGGGCAGGTATGTAACTTAAAAGCATTCACTGTCATGTCCTGCTTATGAATGTAAAAAAAACAAAGCAGGTGCATAAGTGCTGGGCCTGTTATTGGTCTGTGTAGCGAGGAAGGCGGGGCGAGAGCCGTGGGGCGGGAAAGGCGGGGCCGGCGGCGTAAGTGGCAACGAGTGTCAGCTGTGCGGTCCCCGCATGCCTCACAGGGGAGCTCGGGAGAATAAGAGGACGAGCGACCGGACCATCGAGAGAGAGGACCCGGGCCCGGAAGTTAAGTGGAGTTAGTTAGTTAGTTAGTTAGTTTGTTTGGTCGGCAGTCGGCCGCGAGGGGCTGCCGGCCTGTTTTATTATTGTTTATTTACTTTCACGATTAAAAGTTTATTGTTTGAATGATGCCGGTTCCCGCCTCCTTCCTTCCCTACTTTGAACATTATTACAGTCTGTGATGGGTTTAGAAGAGTACAGGAAACATACTAGTACTGCCTATCACAGACACAAGATGTCGATTCTGACAGAGGTAAGATCAGACGACGACAAAAGCACTGTGGACTATAGTGATGAGGTTGACGATGAGCTAAAAGCCTAGATCTATCTATCTATCTATCTATCTATCTATCTATCTATCTATCTATCTATCTATCTATCTATCTATCTATCCTCCACTACGCCCTGCAAAAAAGGTGTTTTCATCCTGATGACCTGACACCCTGCTGGCCGGGGTGATTCTCTGCCTCACATCACGGTGTGAAAGACAGTTGTTTTTAAATGAGAGAGAGAGAAATAAATGTTTATGTGATGTTTCTTCTAAGAGTAAGTTGGTTCCAGGTTTAAGACTTTTATCTGATAAATTATTAAAGTGTTTGGGTCAGCATTTTTATCATTGTGCCATAAACTACATTTTGATTAAAGGACTGCCCTGACATGTTCTTCGTGGTCACAGAGGAATGGGGGGATTGTTTTTGTTAGCACCTCTAAGGGGTGTGTTCTAACAATGGTAGAGGCTTAAGACAATGAACCAAAAAAGCTTTTGGTTTCCATCCTGACTGATTTTCTGGAGATGTCTGTGTCTACGATCTGATGTGTAGGAAAATCTTTAATGTTTGTTTTAATGACTCTTTTTGGCATTAAAAATCAAACATGTCCCACATCTGGTTTAGGGATAAACTTTTAAAACAAGGAATAAGAAAAAACCTAGTAAATATCTTCTTCAATTAGTTTAGTTCTACACTGTTTTATTTAATAATGTTTAGTTTCAGATGATAACTCAAGATCTACAAGAAGGATAGTGCTATCCCCTAATTTAGTTCTAACCTTACGCTGTAAAAATTAAAGGTTCTTTGAGGAACCATTTGGGGTTCTTCACATTGCCACGCTGGCGGAACCCTCAGGGGAAACTCAAGGCACCGCTTCACGAAGGGCAGTTCTCTGAGGAACCCTCAAGGCTTCTTGGGGATCCCTTTAATAAAATGGTCTGTAACCGGAGCCGATAGCCTAGTGGGCAGTGCTCCGACATGTTGCGCATCAGGCGACCCGAGTTCGATTCCCATCTTGAGGTCCTTTCCCGAACCCTCCCACTTCGCTTCCTGTCCTCTCTGTCACTAAGCTGCACAAATAAAGCCATAAATGGCTAAAACACATCTTAAAAACCATCTTGGGTGCTTCAAGGCACCATCAACCAACAAAACTTAACCAAATAATTTGCCTTAACTTTAAATATAAATACAGAAATATTTCAGGTACTTTGTACAAATGTACAATAGTAAAAAAATCCAGCAAAAAAGTAGTCTCTCATAGCAAGGCCTACACCAATGGTTAAGTTGTATTTTGCCCAAAAGCAAATCCTTGCAAGAAAAAAACGATGCTGTTCTCTCCAAATGAGTTTCCTGCTATTACCTGGTAGTGTGAGGATCCATGTAGGCAAAGTCAAAAGTATTTCTATAGTGCATTTCACAGTTTTGTATTGCTAAAGTAGCAATACGTGAGGCAAAAAGTGAACAGGAGCCGCACCTGTTGGCCTTAGGTGTCCCAGCCAGTGCAAGGATGAGCATCAGGGTGGGTTGGAGCTGGTTCTGTTGGCCTTGGGTGTCCCAGCCAGTGCAAGGATGAGCATCAGGGTGGGTTGGAGCTGGGTCTGTTGGCCTTAGGTGTCCCTGGGAATAAGACATGGAGACAAAAAAAGGGGGATTTAGATAACGTCTCATAAAACATTACATTTAATCATTTAGCACATCACAAATCGGTTTACAAATGTAACAATACACATTTGGCTATTTATAGCAACAACTGTAATAATCCACTTTATTCAGATTTTTTCATTGTCAATTAGTATTTTTACATAATAAAACAAATAACATAGTAATAAAAATATCATAATAAATATAATACCTACTTTTTTGCTGCTCAACTGGAAAATACTGAAAATTCGGAGGAAAAAGCATAAAAACAGAACTGAATATGATAAAAAGATTTAATTACAGACAATTTATATAACATGGGTGGGGAAACCATTCATATGGAAGCCCGTTTACGCCAGGGTAGGGAATTTTTTTTAGATTTTATAAGTCATTATTATGAGTTACTAAGTCGAAATTTCGACTTACTTTCTCATTATTATGAGTTACTAAGTCATTATTATGAGTTACTAAGTCATTATTATGAGTTACTAAGTCATTATTATGAGTTACTAAGTCAAAATTTCGACTTAGTTTCTCATTATTATGAGATACTAAGTCATAATAATGACTTATAAAATCTAAAAAAAATTCCCTACCCTGGCGGAAACGGGCTTCCATACATTATTATGAGTTACTAAGTCAAAATTTCGACTTAGTTTCTCATTATTATGAGATAATAAGTCATTATTATGAGTTACTAAGTCGAAATTTTGACTTAGTTTCTCATTATTTTGAGATACTTAAGTCATTATTATGAGAAAGTTTCTCATTATTATGAGATACTAAGTCATTATTATGAGTTACTAAGTCGAAATTTCGACTTAGTTTCTCATTATTATGAGATACTAAGTCATTATTATGAGATACTAAGTCACTATTATGAGATACTAAGTCGAAATTTTGACTTAGTTTCTCATTATTTTGAGATACTTAAGTCATTATTATGAGATACTAAGTCATTATTATGAGATACTAAGTCATTATTATGAGTTACTAAGTCATTATTATGAGATACTAAGTCATTATTATGAGATACTAAGTCATTATTATGAGATACTAAGTCATTATTATGAGTTATTAAGTCGAAATTTCGACTTAGTTTCTCATTATTTTGAGATACTAAGTCATAATAATGACTTGTAAAATCTAAAAAAAATTCCCAACCCTGGCGGAAACGGGCTTCCATACATTCAACACAAACAACAAGTTAAAAAAGAGCTATACATTCACTAAAAGTGAACATAATAGCTAAAAGGGGCTAAAAGTCATTGTTTGTCATTTAACACTAACATTACCCATTTAACGTTAGCCCCACAAGCTTCATCATTAACGTTAAATTCGTTAGCATCTCGGTAGCTAATACAAGCGCTGTCTACACTGTGTAATTAACGGTTTACTTTAAACAGCCAAAAACGGCCATACAATTAGACGTGTCAGGGTATAGATTTATATAAATAGTATATGGTTAGTATATTTAAGTTATTTATTTATTTGGACTTTACTTGCCTACAATGGGACAGTCGAGAGGTTGTTGCGATCCGTTATTTTGAATTCCCGCCTGTGACGCGAGCTGAACACTGGGTAACGTTACCGCCTCGTGCCACAGACAGATGTTTGATCGCAGACGGATCGGCCGGCGTATGACATCAAAGCACAGTGAGAGCTATTTGTGAACTGACTGCTCTGTATGCTTTAGAAATTATATTTCTAATGCCGTATGCTTTTTGTCATAAGTTGATCGGTCTGCGCAGAGCTGGAAAAAGTGAGAGGGTGCAGCTAAGCTCCAACTCCCCCTCGTGGGACCTAGTGGGCGGTGCTTGAGCTACTCTGTACTCTGTGTACAGGCCATCGGAACTTTCTGTATGCACTCTGTTATGCTCTCAAGGCCATTTGATTTTGCTTTGGTAAGTTTGCGTCCATTTATGGTTATTTGTTAAGCATAAAAACTGAGAACACCATCAAAAGAATAAAAAAATGATTCAGATTTTCAGTTGCTATCTTTAATCAGTCTGACATACAATCAGAAAGTGGTAGTGCTATCTGTTCATTCAGGCATTTCCTCTGACAAGGTATGATATTGATAACTATATTTTTGGTTAAAACCTCCATTATGCGCATTTCCAGTATGCATGCAGTATATAAAAATAAAATAATGCACGCCTAAAAACATTGTCATGTCTGTCACTTTCCACAGTCAAAACCCACAGCCAGTTGCCCAAGAAAGAAAACTAGCAAAACCAGATGAAACAGTCAGAAGTCATTGAGATTACCCAAACACCAAGAATCTCTGTATGTAGAGGACATCTTTGTGTATTACTTGACTATTGTTTGTTTATGTATACCTTTTTTTGTTTAAGTGTTTATGAGCAGCACTTGATTAATTACATTATTATTGGAATTTCTTATATTGCACAAAGGACTCAGCAGTCATGAAAAATATTCATCTGGCCTGTGAGTGGGTGGAGGAGAACCAACGCCACTTTGCTGGGAAGATTGAACTGCCAAAGATTTTAAGAATGAAGGAGAATGATGCCTTGTTGGCTATCACAATTTGCGACTTATTTATAAACACATTATATGAAGGTGACATGGACGAAGAAGAAATCCGGGCTCCTTTCTTATTCACTTTTCAGAGACTAGAGGATGAGGAATTTCCAGCAACACCTGTAGGACAGTGGAATATGTGACTATTATACAACTCCCAAATGTCGGTGGATTGGATGCCTTACTAGTCCCTGAGCACGTGTTACCATGTTCATCCCGGCAAATCACAAGGCTGGTTTCAGACTACTTTGCTTTGACTGGTTATATATTGAAATAGCATAATGCATAGCCTACCACGTAAGGCTGAGTCTATCCTCAATAACAGTAATATAATTCCATTCAAATTATTATATTTACAAGATTTTTGGAGTATGTGCGTTCATATATACAAATAAAAAAAAGGACAGATACGATAACCTAGACCGAACTTTATTACACAAATTAATCCGATTATTTTAATTCACATAATGCGATGGAAAAAAGAAGGAAAGAGATAGTAAGCTTTCACATTGCCTACTAAGTGTAGTAATTTACATCATAAAGTATAGATGCTTTTATCAAAAACTAATTAAAAATGAAGGAAAATAACGAAAGGATTCATCATATTAAGAAGAAAATATTATGACATTTCATTTTCTGAGATGGATACAAAGTTTCAACAGTTGTAAGAAAACATACATAATAGGTTGAAGGTTTTTTGGGGGACTCAAACACCCCTACATCAACTTTTCACAGCTTAACTCATGAGCCTGCAACAGACTGAGACTATAGTAACTGTTTCTTTTTAGTTTCAAACCTCATCGCCATTATTTCGTGTTGTACATCTGACAGCAAAGAAACCCAAGAAGTCTAAACAGCAAGTGTTTCCGTTTTACATTATTTTAAGGGCATTTATTTGTAAGTGTTAAACAAATGGTTAAATGTTTTTTTAATGGTTTGCTTAAAATCTAAACTTTACATTAACAAAACATAAGCTGCTGGGCATGTTTTATTTAATTGTCAGCCTTTTCTTATGTTGCATGCTTTTCACTCAAAACATGTATTGAATATACTTTATTGTCTGACACAAACCAACTGAAGGTATTAAAAATAATAGCAAGAGAAGTCCACTCTGCAAGTTGTTTAAGTACCACCGTGTTTTTCTGTAACACAAAAGTTTCCCTCCTATACAAAGGTGCTGTCTTTACCAACTGCGCCACCATGCAGGTGCATTGCACACAAAATGTATCTTCCACAAAAGACATGCATTGCATTAATGCATTTCTAGTTTATTAGAAATGCAATAAATATAAGAAATAAAAATGTTATCAGAGTGTAATAATAGCTTTCATAATTTATTTCGCCATTTCAAATAGACCACACCTGAGTTGATGTGCTTAAATGGCAGAAATGGTCCAAGTATTAACTTAAAAGAAAATCTTGGTATTACCATAATTAATTATTATTATTTTTGACTTCATGTGCTCAACCAGAAAGAAAAAAACAGCCATTTATTATGAAAGAAATGTAGTGTTCAAGTACATTTTTTTGTACATGTACATAATAAAACACTCACAAAATAAAAAGTCATATAACATAATATAAATAAATCTATATAATATATATATTACAAAAATTAAACCTTTCTTTTATTCGCAAATTGCTTGTTGTTGCACTTGCGTCGTAAGCAATTCCGCACATCAGCTGGAGTTGTATTAGGAAATTCTGTCATAACAGCATCTATGAGCAAAAACAAAGTGCTTTAGTTCATACCACACACAAACAACATTGGCTTGCACCAAAAAAGTCACATCTAAAACATAATTAACACACTTGAGTGTCACGTTTAAATATGCTTAAATCTTATCTATTTCCAAGAATGTTGGAAGAGCTTTAACAGAAGTCAACAGAATATGCCTCACTAGACATTATAGATGTTACAAGTAACTATGTTGGTACCTCAGCAATCAAAACCTGTTCACATCACATCTTTACCTCTTATGACATGCACCTTTTCCTTATCAAGTTGCTTTTATGGTGGGTCACCTGGCCGAGATTTTCCTGTGTGTGTGGATTCTTGCAGAGTTTCCTTTGAGAATACTAAAACGGCAAGTTCCCGAGCAAATATGGTCATTCTTGCTCTTTTGAGCCTCTGGTAGGCTTTTTTGGGGACCAAAAATTTACAATGAGCTAGGGGAGCCTAAAAAAGGGACAAAAACTATCACCAATGCTGGCAACTAGTTGAATTCAAAGTGAAAAAGATAATTAATGACAAAGACAAAAACTATATCAGAAGAAGCAACTTCTCATGGATAGCCTACTTACCAGTAAGAGCTGCATTGACGGATTCATCAAGTTGCACCATGACAGTGTCCAGTACTGGATTTACGCTGTGGCTTTTGCCCTCCCCCTTATTCTGAAGTAACTGGAATTTAAAAGACAAGGACACTATCAGATTTGAGTAATTTTAACAAACGGACAAGACATATGGATAAGTGCACTAAATATAATATTTGCATAACAACTATAAACAACATTGAGGCAGATCTAAAAATGTTAGTTTAAACAACTTTAAATCAAACAGCTTACACAATCATATTGTGGGCTTTCCTGCTCAGGCAGGTCCCTGTCGGTATCATCCAAAGGGTGTGTGGTTTCCATGGCCTTGTTTTTAATTTGGGCAGCTTTAAGATCCTCTGCTGCTTGGACTTTTGCTGCCTGAGAAAGCCTTGGATTCTTGGTCGTGGTCTGAAAAAAACCCCACTGATTTCCTCTTTCCAGGAATCAATATACATCCAGTATGATATTTTATACTTGCCCAATAATACTTACTGGCCGGCACAACTTCAACTCCAAGCTTTTGGCATCTGGAGATGAACATCTCTTCATTCTTTGCCCTCTTTTAGCAGTGCTCTAAAAGAAGCTTTTCTCCACCACATATTTGTATACATCTGACAAAATAAAAAATTAACATGTACATCACGTATTTGAACAGGCCAATTGCTGACCAACAACATAAAGAAACAACACATTTTATCAAAGGATAAAATGCATGTTATTACAATGCCAAACAATATTGAAAGGGACTAACAGTGTTGAAGATTTGAAGTTGAGATTTTCTGTTACTCTTCCCAAGAACTGAAGAGATTGCTGGCTTTGGCAGGTTTTGGTACCTGGACACTTTGACCTCATGTTCGTCTTTTATGTTGCTTTCCGCTTTGCAGCTTTCTTTTTATTTCTTCTATTAATTAAATATTTGAGAAACACATAAAAAGGCCAGTTGTTACAGTTTAGTCACTCACTGAAAACATTACACACGTAAGTGCTTGTGGTTAAAGTGATAGTTTACCCAAAAATGAATCATTATTTACTCCCCTCTTGTCATTTCAAACCTCTCTGACGTTCTGCAGAACACAAAAGAAGATATTTTGAAGAAAGTTGGTAACCAGACAGTACTGGACCTCATTCACATCTATTGTATGGACACAAAATCAATGCAAGTGAATGGGGGCCAGTTAACAACATTCTTCAAAATATCTTCTTTTGTGTTCTACAGAAGAAAGGAAATCATACAGGTTTGACATTGACATGACAAGAGGGTGAGGAAATGATGACAGAATTTTTATTTTTGGGTGAACTATCACTGTAATGTATGAGTTAAGAAGCTTACTTTTCTTGGTCTCTTTGGGCACAATGGGCTTTTAGCTCATCGTCAACCTCATCGCTATAGTCCACAGTGCTTTTGTCATCATCTGATCTCTGTCAGAATTGACATCTTGTATTTGTAATACGTTTCTTGTACTCCTGTAAACCCATCACAGACCGATTACAGGCCCAGCACTTATGCCCCTGTTCACTGTAAGAAAAGCACGCATTATGTTTTTTTTACATTCATAAGCAGGACATGACAGTGAATGCTTTTAAGTTCCATACCTGCTCTTTAATTTCTCAATCACCTTATGATGGCCAAAACTATGCATGCAATCGTCAATATCCTGTGAAAACAATACAAATAATTATAAAGCAATACATATGTTTTGTTTTAATATGTAATTCTTTGACTTACCAAATGTCACCAATATGAATGCAAAGAATCATACTACACAGGACAAGATGTTACACTGTCCCTTGTGCCAATAGGTGGTGAGCACTTGCTCGATTAGACTTGTTGTAAGTGGTAAACGATCAAGTGATGCAGGGGTGGGGGTGGAGGGAGATCGGTGTGTTGTACGGGAGGTGAATCTTGGCCAGGTTAACACTCCGGGGCAGCTGGGCAGAGGACACTTCTTCAGTAGTGTGCCATTGCATCACTGGGTGTTTCGGCTTTTCAAAACACTATACACCCTCTACAGGGGTGGCCCGCTGCAGGATGATCAGCCCTTCATTATCAAGAACATAATGAAGTAAATTGTCCCCTTTATATTATAAGTCACTTTTAAAACTCCATACATTATATTGTACCAAACAAAAATGGTTGTTTTGTTCTTTTACTTTTGCCCTGTAGCAACAATAAAAACCTGTGCTTGGAAGCTATGACAACAGACAAAACATTTCTTCACGGTGGTCTTCGTTGTGTTCTCCATTACGGCTTTTATCTGAAATAAAAAAGTTTGACTAGGGTACCTGTTCTGAATACTGCTAGTGCAAAGCAGTTAACGTTACGCCTGAATACAATCGTCAACAGGCGTACACATTTAAAACATAATAACACTTTGACTCCAAACAACGACCGTGAACGAACGAACGCGGAAGCTTTGGTTCAGCGACTGCAATCCATGGAGTTTTGATTTCGAAAAATCTTTTTGTTGTGGACATTTTGCACCATTTCAGTGATCCGAATGGGCATTTTTTGCTTTTGGTCATCTGTTTGAACAAAACTGTGGTAATATTAGTTAATATTTACGTACGATTATAATTGCTCGGTTGAGAATGACTTGCTTTTTGAAGAGATAGAAGGGAAAATTCTACTGTGGCTTAATACATACCCAAATGCTTTAGTTTTCATTGGTGGGGATTTTAATATTGTGCCTGATAATAATCTTGATTGCCACCTAAACAATCTTCCTCTATTAATTCTAAACTACAAATCTTTGTGGATAAACTTGATATTATTGATATTTGGAGGGAGAAATTTCCTAACGTAAAATCCTTCACTTGGAGTAACAAGAGTTGTTCTAGACAATCCCGGATAGATTACTGGCTTGTTTCACAATCTGTCAGGGACTTTAATGTCTCGGTTAGTATTTTACCTTCCCCTATGACTGATCATAAGGCTACTTTTATTCAGGCCCCTCTATCTTCAGGTTTCTTGTGTATTTATTATTATTTCTGGATCAAAGTGCAAAAGGAAAATAATTATAGTGTCAATTGGGAGCTTCTTAAACACGAAGTCAGCAAACATGTTAGAGATTTTGGTAGTCATTTGACTAAACTTAAAAGACAGGAAGAGGAGTTGGTTATATCTAAAATAACGTCTATTTGTCATAAAATGCAGGAAGGTTTGTCAGAAGCCGAGCAAATAGAACTTGCTGCTTTGCAGATTAAGTTAGACCCAATTTATAAGTATAGGGCAGAGGGCTGTTTTATTCGCTCTAGAAAAAGATGGCTAGAGCAAGGAGAACAAAGTACAGCATGTTTTTTTAGAATGGAAAAGAATATTTCTAGAAATTTAACTATTAACTCCTTAAATGTTAATGGTACCCTTACATCTGACCCTAAAGAAATCAGCTCACTTTGTGCAAATTTCTATTCTACTCTTTGCAATTCTAAATATTGCAAGGACTCAGCGGCATCTTTCTTCCAGTCTTTGGAGAATGTTAGGTTACTATCATATGAAGATAAAATAATCTGTGATAGTGATATATCTATTGATGAAGTAATTGAATCCATTGAGGCTCTTAAGAACAATAAGTCTCCCGGTACTGATGGGCTGACAGCCGAATTTTACAAAGAAAGAGTTGGCACCTTTTTTGCTGAAGACTTATTTGTAAAGTATTACTTCGGGAACACTCCCACCTACCTTATCACAAGGGTTACTTGCATTAATACCTAAACCTAGGAAAGATATTCTCTTGATTGACAATTGACGTCCAATTTGTTTGTGTGATTATAAGATATTAGCTTCGTTACTGGCAAAAAGACTCAAACGTGTAATGGGCTCTAGATGTAACTCAGTCTGGCTTTATGCCAAAGAGACACATTGCTAAGAATATTTTCCTTGTTTTAGATTTACTAGATTATGATAAACTGATTAAAGAAGAAAGTTTCATTTTATTTTTGGACTTTTATAAAGCCTTCGATTCCCTTGAGCATGAATTTATTTTACAATCCCTGTATAAATTTGGCTTTGGTGATTTTTTTTTGCAAAACAGTCAGAACTCCATATAAAAATGGCAACTGCTCAATTCATTTTAAATCTGGTGTTTCCCCAAGGTTTAATGTGTCTAGAGGGGTTCGACAGGGCTGCCCTGTTTCGCCTTACTTGTTCTTGATAGCTTCTCAATTTCTCAATATTTTTTTGTCCAATAGTCAGTTACAAGGTATTAATATAGCTGATAAACGTATTCTTATAGGCCAATTGGCTGATGACACCACCCTTTTTTTAAAGAATGTTTTACAAATCCCTTTCGCTCTTGATCTTATTAAGGTGTTCACTAAAGCTTCTGGTCTATCTTTGAATTTGGATAAATGTGAACTGCTTCCATTAAAATCCTGCTCTGTCTCATTTTTATACAATATTCCTGTTAAATCTCAAGTAAATTATTTAGGCGTTATCATTTGTAATGATGATAAAGCAAGAGGATGGTTAAACTTTGATCCAGTAATTGTTAAAGTTAGGAAAAAGTTGAATTCTTGGCTCCAGAGAGATCTGTCCTTACGAGGAAGATCTCTCCTTGCCAAAGCAGAGGGTATTTCTAGATTGATTTACCCAGCTCTTTCTTTGCATGTCGACAAATCTATTTGTGTAGAGGTGGATAGGATGCTTTTTAATTTCTTATGGAAACACAAGACAATTATAATTTCTCTAAATTGCCTATTAAATTATCAAATTTCCATAAACGGGTGCCTTTTGGCCTGGCATTTAATCTACAAGCACAACTTTAGTCCCCAAAGCTATTTTATTTAGAATAACCAAGATATACAGTACAAAAACAAGTCTTTTTTTTCAGATTGGTTTAACAACAATATTCTGGTTTCTCAATTTATAAACACAAATGGTTACTTGCTTTCTTATTCTGAATTTCTTTCTAGATAGATATCATATACCTGTCACCCCACACGATTTGGCTATAGTGATGGATGCCATCCCCAGTGGAGTTATTACACTTTTAAAAAACTCAGCAGATTATTTACATTCTTCTATCTCTTGGAAACATCCATATGAAACAGCAATAGGAAAGATTTGTTTTTTGTCCAGTCCCTCTCTCAGAAATAAAAAAATTAGGCAACTCTTTCAGAAAGAAATTATTACTGTCCCCTCTGTAATATTTTACTAGAGCAATTCTTTTGAAGATATCCCTTGGAAAAAAGTGTGGTCTTTACCAAACAAATATTTAATTACAAATAAGGTTGAAGAGATATCTTTTAAATTGCTGCATTGTGTTTACCGTCAATCTTTATATTAAAAAAATGCTTCCTGTGGTGGATCCTCTCTGCTCCTTTTGTGGTGTGAAACACCATCTCTGTTTGTCATCTCTTTTGGCATTGTATCCATGTAGTTGGAATAAATTTTGTTTGTTTGTAAGTGCTTCTATCTTGGACAATTTTTCTTTGGAGTTTAAAGACATCTTATTTGTTTTTTATAATTCTGATAAGAATTTAAAAGACAATTAATTTTTAGTAAATTTATTTATTTTCCTAGCTAAGTTTTTTATACATAAGTGTAAATTTTTGTCCATTAAACCTTTATTTTTTGTAGAGATTTGAAGTGTTATTTGGAAACTATTTCCTCTGCCAAAGCTGTAAAATCATATACAGTATGTTATGTTTAAAGTATAATATTTATGTTTTTTTATAATGCTATTTGATTCTGTGTTAAAAGATTATTTTGCCCTGTAAATTTGCAGATGGGACTGAGAATTTTTCATGAGATTCTTTTCAGCGTTGGGTCAAAAAGGGACGAATCCAACTACTGGTTGTAAATTAATCGGTGCTGGGTTGGTTCTACTCAAAACACTAGGCTGTTTTAACCCAATGTTGAGTCTAATATAAACAACATTTGGGAAACATCTGAGAAAGAGTTCAGGTCCATCTTTCAACAGATCGCTGGAGACGTGAGTGCAAATGCATGTCTGAACTTCACCTCTAAACCACATTACTTACACCATCATGACTCTTTTGCTCTCGGCAGGACATGCAGATCAACGCCTATGAACTCAGGACTGTCCTCAGCAGAGCGACTGCCAAACGTGAGGCAAAGTTTCTTTTTCTGCTAGTTTTGCCATTTTCATTTAGTTACATTAAGTTACACTTACAGTACGTGCATGTGTTTGACTTATAAGTGTCTTAAAGTGCATTTAAGCGTTTTCCTTGGAAACAAACCCATAATCTTTCACTGCTAATGCTCTATCTAATCAATGGTTGAAATCAATCTCTGATGCTCCTCATCTCATAATTAGATTTTGAGACTTGAGCCTGGATTTCATAGACCGGTTCACGTTTTTTGGTCAACATCGAAACACAATTGTTGACTGATTTAAATATTTGTCACTTGCTGAACATTTGTCATTAAAATAGATCACGGGTTTCATCATGTTTTAAAAATGGCAAGTGAAAAGCATGTAAGCTAGCTAGATTGTAACAGACATTATAAATTGTGTACTGAATTGTATCAACTAAAAAATTGAATTTGTTGCATCAGCCTTTTTCTGCCTATAAATAACAGCTGCTGCACATTGTTGCATTCCTATCAAATATAAATATAATTTCCCACGGAGATATCTCAAACACAAAATACAGCGTTTTCACATTTGGATATTCCACGCACAACTAGAAAACATACAAATAAAGAACTCTTACTCGTCATAGGGGCGGTTTCCCGGACAGGGCTTAAATCTAGTCCCAGACTAACTAAAATGTTAGAGGTGTCTTGATCGACAACAACTTACACTGACATGTCTTAAAATATTTCACTACAATTGTTTTGTCTTAAGATGCACACCAGTGAGGTTTTTTGTGAAGTATGTTTTTAAAAACAATTTAAATATCCTAATTTAACTAAGGCCTATTCCTGTTTTAACCTAATCCCTGTCCACGAAACCGCCCCATAGAGTCTGTACAAATAAAACCAAACGAATGTTTCCATTATCTTTAACATTAGCTAATGCTAGCGCTTTCACCAAAAGGCCCTTTTGGAGCTCACGTGCTGCTGCTCGAACCTGTAGTATCAGGTTTAGTGTTAAAACCCTTAACGTTACCTGTAATATTGTGAATCCATGTGTGTGAAAATCGGAACAAAGTTAAATCTCTGTGAAGCTTTTGTTCTGTCCACTAGGTGTCAGTACTGGACAGTGCATCATTAAGCTTCTCAATCTGTACCTGTCTCTGGATGGCCAAATGAGCTTTTTTTAAACTCTGCACCCACAGTAAAGTGATCTATTGATATTTGTGTGCATCTTCGTGATGACAAAAAGCAAAAGGAGTGATAAAGCACATTTTACGTCAACTTTTTCATCAGGAGGAAAGGAATAGCACCAAAGCAAATCTTTGCTGTACCGTCAAGTCTCTGCACTCTCATTGTTCAACTATACTGAACTTTCAACTTCTATCAAGAAATACTTAAAACGACCAGAACTTAACTACAACATATGAGACTATTGAAAGTACATCTATATGTCATTGGTCCTACTCGCCCCGCTCCGACCGGGCTTCGAACCTCCGTCGGTCCGTTCTGGGAGACGGGCGCGCTAACGAGGAGACTGAACACCGCCTAGAGCGCCTCTTGTGGTCGGCGAGAGTGAGGTTTTACTTGCACAGCTCTCTCTCTCTCTCTCTCTCTCTCTCTCTCTCTCTCTCTCTCACCTCAGCTACATGTGGAATTTGACCTAAATGTTTAAGCAATAATTGTTCTCCTAGAACCTTTAGAAACAGATGATGCCAGGTAAAACGTCTGATCTGCGGTTTTCCATACAACAAAGCTGGATGTTTTATAAGGGTCAAGCAATATTTTATGTCCAGTTATTTAATGAACTGTACGAAATTACTTTAGAAAGACTGACCGTAAAAAAAAACCGGTGGCATGGGCGCAGAACCTTGACCGACCCGTAGGGATACAGTCCTAGGGCGGTAGCCCCGGCCCAGCCAAGTCAGCAGCGTCATCGCGATCTATTTATACTGCCAAACCACAACAGTACTTGAATCCACGGTAAGTTACATCGTTTCCATTAACGTTCAACGTTGTGAGTTATGAGTTCGAAATTCAACACAATATTGCTCAAAACTGAACTCGAAACACAATTATAACCACAGAAGACTAATATAAACATCGCCAAAACAGCAGTTAATCGTTATACACACATAGCGTATTAATTATTCAAACAACAGCCAATGGCAAGTCTCGAACGGCAGACAAAGCAATATGTGTATCATTAATATATAGTTTGTAGTATATACATCATGTTGTTCGATTAATATTTAGTTTACATCGTTGGAAGCACTCACTGATACACAATGCATACAAATTATGTATAAACTGTATGTGTGTGAGCTCCAGCGTTTAAATACATAACGTTACTTGGCTGTGGTCCCTCCAGGATTGTGTCCCGTTTTATAAAGCTTTACAGAGATTTAACTTTGTTCCGATTTACACACATGGATTCACAATATTACAGGTAACGTTAAGGGTTTTAACACTAAACCTGATACTACAGTTTCGATCCACAGCACGTGAGCTCCAGAAGGGTCTCGTGGCGAAAGCGCTAGCATTAGCTAATGCTAAATATTAGACGTGACACAATGGAAACATTCGTTTGGTTTTATTTGTACAGACTCTATTGTCAAATGTTAATACAACAACGTTATCGTGTAAACATATAACCTTACATATTTCTGTGCTGAACATATTCGTTTCTCTACATAACATGCTTTAACATGTGCAATCGTCCATATCTGTAGGCTATTATTAATGTGGGTCACGTTAGGCCTGCTAAACTTTCGCTGTACAGCTGTGAAATAAAAGGCATTTTATTATGTTTAAAATGTCTATTGTTTCCATTACAAATACCATTATAAGCAGTTTACCACGGAAACCAATAAAATCCCTTTATGTGGTGTATTTGGATTACATACATTACATACACGTACATGGTGGAGGCCTCCAGTGTGTGTGTGCGTGCTTGTGCTTGTAATTAAGCTAATCACAGAGTGGTAGAGCAGGATCAAGAGGGCAAACTCTGGGTCGGCTGCTACAATGGAGGAAAAGTTCTGCGCATTGACCCACAAAACAGGTGTGTGAGTTTGTAAAAGTCTTTGCCATGTATATGTGTTGCTGAAGGTAAATTAACCATGCTAAAATTCCATTTATTGGAATAAAGGCATCAAAACTGCATCTTTTTATTCTTAGGCACCCGACTGCAGACAGTGAAACTGCCAGTGGAGAAAACCACCTCATGTTGTTTCTGTGAGAAGGATCATCATTACACTGATCTGTACGTCACCGCAGCGTATAAAGGCATGGATGAAGATTCACTGGCCCAACAGCCTGAGGCTGGCTGCGCATTTAAGGTAGCATCATATTTAAGGTGACACAACACATAAGGTGACATCATGGGGTGACACATAATATCCTTTATTCTCACCACATGTTACTGGTTTAGGAGTGACGGCATTCCATCATTCTGTAAGAAGACAGGGATGTTTATTATACAACATTGATTAGTTAACAAATGCTCCGCATGTGAGTAGGCTAAATCGTGCTCATTAACAGCTGTTTAAGAACAGCCGAATAGGAAGGATCGGCTCTGCTACTGATGACGTTTCACAAGAACACAAGTACAGACAAGAATGCATATTGAGCAACGGCCCAAGTCTGTCGCAAAAATGCACTCCCATGTACCTTGTGGACTCGTGCCTAGTGCCCTATAGGTCTGCACTTCCTAACGTCACCAAGTGTGGACTCAGAGGAGGTCCACAATACCTTAGTGTGTGCCATTTGGGACAGGGCGTAGAACGAAAGTTTACCAGGAAACACTGTAAACAGTGTTGAGATTTTGCGTCATCGTGTTTTGCTGCGGATATTTAAAGCCATATAAACGCATGAAAATGGTACTGAAAAACCTCCTACCTATTACCTCGGTGCTTTGGTCATACACTGGTCATACACTGGTATTCTGTTGCTGTTTTTCTTCCTATCTCTCTTGATCGCAGACCAGCTGAGAAACAGAAAACCCAGAAACTACCCCCCTGGACCCACACCTTTACCTTTCATCGGGAACATCTTTCATCTGGATGCCACACAACCTCATATTCACCTGACGAAAGTAATTCACAGTAAATGTACTGTACGTGTGCAGCATGTTTCGCCTTGTCTGTGTTTGACAACATTAGCATAGTTTTTAATTTCGTGAAAGAATAAATGTAAATGTATATATTTTTTACATATAGTTTCTTATTATTCTCATCCCTTCTAATGATAAGGTTCATGATAACACAATCAACTACTTGTTCTCTACAGTTGTCTGATCACTATGGCAACATTTTCAGCATGCGTTTTGGAAGCCTGAACACTGTTATTGTGAATAAATACAGCATGGTAAAGGAAGCTCTTATCGACCAAGCAAACATTTTCACAGGCCGTCCAAATAATGATGTGCTTAAAAGGATAATGAACTGCCAAGGTATATATTCATCTTGGGGGAATTCACAATGGATGACTTTTTTGCCCAACTTGCCCAACTTATTTCTGATCATTTAAATGCCGTGTGATACCACACTGTATTGTCTGTCAACAGGTGTAACCTTCAACAACGGCTACAGCTGGAAACAACAGAGGCGTTTCACTCTCAGTACTCTTAAATACTTCGGTGTGGGAAAGACGAGCCTGGAATCTAGCATCATGGGAGAGTATGAATTCCTGCACAAGGCCATCATGGATACCAATGGTACAGTGTAGACGCAATGTTTTTGATGCTTTTAAGTTTGTTGAAGTCAGAAATGCGAATTATTATTTGTTTAAAGACACAAAAAACATATGTTAACTCAGATCATCTTATTGCCAGACAATACCGATTATTTTTATCACATCTATCCTCTTAGGGGTGCCATTTGACGCCCATTATTTTATTAACAATGCTGTCTCCAACATCATCTGCTCCATGGTGTTTGGAAGGAGGTTTGAGTACACTGACCAGAGGTTTCTAAACATGCTCAGTCTGTTGTCTAAAACCCTCAAACTACAAGGATCAGTGTGGATACAGGTACTGACGGGCACATTGTTGATGATAATAAATCTGACGATAATGTGATACACACCCAGTGTTGGGTGTAACTAGTTACTAAGTAATTAGTTACTGTAATTTAATTACTTTCCCCTTGAAAAAGTAAAGTAAGGGATTACTCTTATTTTTCCTGTAATTTAATTACAGTTACTTCTGATGTAATTAAACTAAATACTTTGTGTAATATGTGTGTGCAATAGTGGAATTGACATCAACATTCAAAGTCTAACTTTAAAATCTGTGCTTTAATGTATAATTCTCACATTTGTAATACTTTGGTCAGTTAATAAGAGTACTTTATGTAGTTTAATATTATTTATTTGAATGAATTAAAAGAGCCCTTTCATGTCTATCCTTGAATCACTTAACTAATCAAGGTTGATGTAGGATATAGAAAGTAATTAGTAATAAGTAACTAAATACTTTTTGGAGAGAGTAATTTGTACAGTAATCTAATTACACTATTGAATATGTAATTAGTAACTAGTAATTAATTACTTTTTGAGAGTAACTTACCCAACACTGTACACACCACACTAAAATGTCACAAAATGAAATACTATTGTGAAATAGTAAATTAATAAAATTGCACATCCCTGAGGACGTGTCCATTCTTCAGCTTGTCTATTCTTCATTTAGCTTTATGGGGCTTTTCCACGTGTTATGGATCTTCTTCCAGGACCTCACAAGGAACTTTTCTCCTGCTTCGAACAAGTCCATGCTTTTATTAAGGAAGAGGTTGAGAAACATTATGAAGATTGGGACCTTTCATCACCCAGAGATTTTATTGACTGCTATCTTAATGAAATCCAAAAGGTATTTTTGTGTATCATCTAACAAAAAAAGTTTGTGTGCTTTCTTGTGGCTCAGTGGTTAGAGCATGGTGTTAGCAACGCCAAGGTCATGGGTCCGATCCCAGGGATTGCACATACTTGGAAACAAATGTATAGTATAATGCAATGCAAGTCGCTTTGGATAAAAGAGCGTCTGCTAAATGCTTGAATGTAAATGTTAATGTGTTGTTTATAGAGAAAAGATGATCAGGAAGCAGGTTTTCATGAAGAGGGTCTGCATTACTCCATTCTTGATTTGTTTGTGGCAGGAACCGAGACCACATCTACAACTCTTCTGTGGGCCTTTGTGTACATGATGAAATACCCAGAAATCCAAGGTATTCTCCAAATTCTTCCAAAGGGATGGTTGCAACAGTGCTTGTATGTTTGTTTCTTTTCATGGGTAATTTTTTTTTTACAAATTCAGAAAAGGTTCAGATAGAAGTAGACACGGTAATTGGACAATCCCGCCGACCCAACATAGATGACAGAGCTAACATGCCGTACACCAATGCTGTTATCCATGAGGTCCAGAGAATGGGTAATGTTGTTCCCCTCAGCGCGCCAAGAATGACCACTGAGAATACATTATTAGGAGGATATTTTATTCCAAAGGTGAGATTGAACATGCACCATATGGGCTCCATGTTTACAACAACCAGATCGTATCCTCAATACAGCAATCTTCTCAATTTAAATATGCAGAATGAAATCTCTTTATGTTGGTGTCTGTCTTTTGTAATGTTGTATCTTAGAGTGTCTGATGTTAATGTGCTTTTGTATTTAAAGGGTACACAGATCATTCCTAACCTGACATCAGTACTGTCTGATGAGACAATGTGGAAGTCACCATTTTTATTTGACCCACAAAATTTTCTCAACACTCAAGGCAGCTTTGAAAAACCTGATGCCTTTATTCCTTTTTCAGCAGGTGAATTTATTATTTTTGGTATACAGTTCATTTCATCATTTACTCACCGTCGTGAAATTTCAAACCTGTATAACTTTCTTTCTTCTCCAAATCACAAAAGAAAATATTTGGAAAAATGTTGGTTAGAGAAAACCATCGGCAGTGGTGTAAAGAGTACCTGAAAACCATACTTAAGTAAAAGTACAGATACCTTGCAGCGAAAACTACTCCATTACAAGTTACAAGTCACCAATTCAAAAATGACTTCAGTAAAAGTCTTAGAGTATCTGAATTTAACAGTACTTGAGTATTTTACTCGTACTGAATGTAGGCTCAAAGCAGCACTAGTCCTCAACACTTAAGAGACATGTCAGTGAAAAACTAGAAACAGTTGATTCATGAGGAGAGCAATCACATTTATTTTCTTAAATCAAAATAAGACTGAACACCTCAAAATTGCAACAAATCATGGTGGACACCATAACACTCAAGTCTCATTTAAGCTCAAGTGATCATAATAAACCAAACTCTTTCAAAAGGTTTCTTCAATATAACGGATAAATAAAATAATGTTAAGTCCAATTAAAAAGTCAAAGCCTTTTTAAACTGGGCATGCTGGTTTTGGCCTCATCATCAGCTGCTGTCATGTCCTCATTTCACATAAACCGCCAGCGATTGACATTGATAACCCTATCCTAGCCCTAATTGATAATGCACTCTTTATTCACATAAAGAAGCCATGTTGACAAGTTTTAGTAAGTAAGAGCAAAACCCACAAGATATAGTACCTTCAATGCCTTGTAAATGGCTATATTAATTCTTCTGTATCAAAAATAAACTGCCGCAAAAGAATGATGGGTACCAGGTGAAATGTAATGTGTAATTGCATTAGTCATTACAAATGTAGTGGAGTAAAGAGTACATATACTTGTTCAAAAATGTAGTTAAGTAGAGAGTAAAAGTTGCTAATATCTTTAATACTCAGTACAACTACAAAGTAGCCAAAAAGATACTTAAGTACAGTAACTAAGTACATTTACTCCAATACTTTACACCACTGACCATCGGTCCCCTTTCACTTCTATTGCATAGACACAAAACCAGTGCAAGTCAATGAGGACCGATGGTTTACTTTTACCAACATTTTTCAAAATATATTCTATTGTGTTCTGCAGAAGAAAGAAAAATCAGGTTTGAAATGTCAAGATGGTGTGTGAACAATCCCTTTTAAGTGAAATAATTTTGAGGTTTATTGTGAGAGTTTGTTTATTTTCACATTTGCAACCAACTGTATGCGCGATATGAACTTAAGTGTTTTTTTTCCTCACAGGAAAACGGTCTTGTCCAGGAGAAACGCTTGCCCATATGGAGCTGTTTCTCTTCTTCACATCTCTTCTGCAGGCTTTTAATCTCTGTCCTCCAGTTGGAACACAAATCAACCTGGACTTTAAATTTGGAATGACCCTTTCCCCAAAGCCATTCAGAATAAGTTTTACTCCCCGTTAGTGGAACAACACTTAATGTTACTGCAGTGCATTATGTTTAGATTGCCATGTTACAGTCAAAATAAATTTCACCTTAAGTACTTTACTTTGTGCCTTCTAAATCAGTATTCATGCATACCACAACTAACAATTTTAATAATTAGGCCTAAAAATACCTAACGAAAACAGACATGATAACATTGACTATATCAAAAAATAAGCATCCCAGCAAACACAGAACGTTTCCCTAATGTTCTCCTATGGTTCCCGACAAAAAAACAAATGGGAATTCCCAGAACGCAGGTTATATTTTTCCTAACCAAAAGCTAACGTTCCCAGAACGTTCCCTGCAGGTTAGTTTTATTCTAACCAACAGCTAACGTTCCCGGAACGTTCCCTGCAGGTTAGTTTTTTTTACCCAATAGCTAACATTCCCGGAACGTTCCCTGCAGGTTAGTTTTATTCTAACAACCAGCTAAGGTTCCCAGAACGTTCCCTGTAGGTTCTTTTTATAACCAACAGCTAACGTTCCCAGAACGTTCCCTTCAGGTTATATTTTTGGGTAACGAGACCAAAAAATAACCAGCAGGGAACGTTCTGTACAGGTTCCCTTTAGGCTATTAACTAATAGCATTAAAAATAGACTTATTTAACATTTAAGACTTACTGTGACCCTACATTAAAATGTTATTTTTTAAAAGCACCATACAAATACAGATGAGAATGTAACACTATTTAACTCTTTAAATATCTAAATATAAATTACCAACACTATGATCCTTACACAAGCCTGACAAAACATTACCATTATCAGGCAATGCGGGCGCGCATGCACAGCGTTTTTTCTGTTTCTTACCATTTCCCGAAGTCTGCATTCAGGACTTGAAGCAAATTACGAATCAGGTCCGTAAGATTAGAGAAGGTGTAGAACTGGAACCACTTTAACTTTCAAGGAGCAATTACAAGCACATTATCAATATCACAAATGTGACCCTGGATCACAAAACCAGTCTTAAGTAGCACGGGAACATTTTTAGTAAAAGACAACAATATATTGTATGGGTCAAAATTATCAATTTTTTCTTTTAGGCCAAAAATCATTAGGATATTAAATAAAGATCATGTTCCATGAAGATATTTTGTAAATTTCCTACCTTAAATATATAAAAACTTTATTTTTGTGAGTGGATGGTCTGCCACAGTGCCACTGATTAACAACTTCAAAGGCAATTTTCTCAATATTTTGATTTTTTTGCACTCTCAGATTCCAGAGTTTTAAACGGTTGTATCTCAGTCAGATATTGTCCTATTCTAACAACTCATACATCAATAGAAAGTCTATTTATTCAGCTTTCAGAATATATAAAAATCTCAATTTTGAAAAATTGACCCTTAAGACTGGTTTTGTTGTCCAGGGTCACAAATGTATAAATCCCATGTGTGGCATCGCAGTGTTTTTTGTATGTATTATTGACAGTTTTACAGTGTTGAATCTTGGATTTTGTCATCTGATAAGTGTAACATGAGTTCAGTTATTGTAAGACAGTACATAAAGTACAGAATACTGCCCTGTCTCTGAAAGACAGGGGGACTAAACACTACACCAGTGGTGTAAAGTATTGGAGTAAATGTACTTAGTTACTGTACTTAAGTATCTTTTTGGCTACTTTGTAGTTGTACTGAGTATTAAAGATATTAGCAACTTTTACTCTCTACTTGACTACATTTTTGAACAAGTATATGTACTCTTTACTCCACTACATTTGTAATGACTAATGCAATTACACATTACATTTCACCTGGTACCCATCATTCTTTTGCGGCAGTTTATTTTTGATACAGAAGAATTAATATAGCCATTTACAAGGCATTGAAGGTACTATATCTTGTGGGTTTTGCTCTTACTTACTAAAACTTGTCAACATGGCTTCTTTATGTGAATAAAGAGTGCATTATCAATTAGGGTTAGGATAGGGTTATCAATGTCAATCGCTGGCGGTTTATGTGAAATGAGGACATGACAGCAGCTGATGATGAGGCCAAAACCAGCATGCCCAGTTTAAAAAGGCTTTGACTTTTTAATTGGACTTAACATTATTTTATTTATCCGTTATATTGAAGAAACCTTTTGAAAGAGTTTGGTTTATTATGATCACTTGAGCTTAAATGAGACTTGAGTGTTATGGTGTCCACCATGATTTGTTGCAATTTTGAGGTGTTCAGTCTTATTTTGATTTAAGAAAATAAATGTGATTGCTCTCCTCATGAATCAACTGTTTCTTGTTTTTCACTGACATGTCTCTTAAGTGTTGAGGACTAGTGCTGCTTTGAGCCTACATTCAGTACGAGTAAAATACTCAAGTACTGTTAAATTCAGATACTCTAAGACTTTTACTGAAGTCATTTTTGAATTGGTGACTTGTAACTTGTAATGGAGTAGTTTTCGCTGCAAGGTATCTGTACTTTTACTTAAGTATGGTTTTCAGGTACTCTTTACACCACTGCACTACACTAGTGACCAGTGTTGGGAAGTTGCTCTCAAAAAGTAATTAATTACTAGTTACTAATTACATAGTCAATATTGTAATTAGATTACTGTACAAATGTACTGTACTCTCTCCAAAAAGTATTTAGTTACTTATTACTAATTACTTTCTATATCCTATATCAACCTTGATTAGTTAAGTGATTCAAGGATAGGCATGAAAGGGCTCTTTTAATTCATTTAAATAAATAATATTAAACTACATAAAGTACTCTTAAACTGACCAAAGTATTACAAATGTGAGAATTATACATTAAAGCACAGATTTTAAAGTTAGACTTTATAGACTTTAAAGTTAGTAATATAATACTATATTACACAAAGTATTTAGTTTAATTACATCAAAAGTAACTAATTAAATTACAGAAAAAATAAGAGTAATAAGGGAAAAGTAATAAAACTACAGTAACTAATTAACTAGTTACACCCAACACTGCTAGTGACAACATATAGAGGCAAACACTTCTGTTCTCTGCTTAATGGAAAAATAGGCAGTAGATGTTTTTTAAATATTTTGGGGGGTTTACCATTACATAGACATTGCTGGCCTATCATCTTTCAGGGAAGCCTAAACAAACAGTAAACTACACATCGCTACAAATACAAGAGGCTTTAACAGTTTTATTAAATTGGGAATAAATCAAACATATTGAACAAGAGAAATGACTGTGCAAATAATAAGCTTATGCAGAATCAATACAGGGAAAATAAAGCACTCATACTGTTATACTTGTAGGAAACTTTTTCTTCGTCGAAGCAGAGACCAGGAGACGTTGGGATATCTTTCATACAGAAGTTCTCTTTATTGAGGACTCTCTGTGCGTCGCTGTAGTCATCCAAGTCTGACTTTTAGTTCAGTACAGTAGAGTTTTATACCTTTCAAGGGGGCGGGAAAGGTGGAGATGATTTACACAAAGCATGCAAATGCAATACAGGAATCAGCCCGTTACCGGAATTGTCCCAGCCAAGGTCTCATCAGCATAACAGTGTCATTCAAATGCATAGGTGCTAATCCAATCAGCCTGACAGTATTGCCCATACCTTCACATTATCATAGAGACAAAGGCTTAGCTGTGCCTTAAAGCTTAACATTCAACTTTAACTTGGGACCCTGCCCAATGGTCAGGAAGTGAATTAAGACAAAAGGGACATCTGGGCTGCCTGACTTGATCTTCTTAGAATGTAATCGTCTTTACCTCAAAATGTGAAACATAATGTACATAACTTTAACCTAGATATAACATTGTATAAATTTGTAATCCCACATACTCTTAATGTATTCCTCAGAAAAGACATCTGCATTTTGAAATAAGTGTAACGATAATTAACAGTTACGCAAGAGTGAGAAGGAATAAAAAGACATCAAGCAATCCCATTATCAAGGGAATTGTTGCAAGACAATTAAAACAATGCTTGTCAGGGATGGAGTGTGTCCAATTGAATTATGCTGAAGTTGGGGAATCACTTTTTTATTTATTATTCACCCCATCTGTGTCTTTCCTGTAAAGCTGACACTTGGTCCAAACAGATGAATATAAAAATATTAGTAGATAAAAAATAATAGTAGATTAATAGCAGCAGATTAAATTAAAATAAATAACATGTCCACTATAGTTAAACCATTGTAACTACAATTTAAGATGGGTATGACGAGACGAGAACGAGATGAGATTTTTAGACTTTTAAAGAAATCCGCAATCATGAAATTGTCTTTTATCCACCTTAACACAAAATTCAAAAAAATGTAGGCATTATAAAATCAGATTGTACTTTATGAAACACATTAAACTTCTATTTTAATTATTTATAACATGCAGAAATATGTTAACACAGCAAAATGTTTGGTCACAAACTCAAATGACAGGCAGTAATTGCACAAAATGTATGCTTTACATTGAATTGAATTGAAAGCCTTTATTGTCATTATACACAGTACAATGAGATTTTAAGGAGCAGCTCCGTAAACGTGCACACATAATTGTCTTTTATTTTCTTAACAGGCGTAGCTTTTTGTAAAGAGGTGTGGTTGTTTTCTCAGCTTTTGCATAGTGCCCGTGTTAGCAGAGGTGGCGATCATTTCACACTGTCAATCCTCCTTCCTCCACTGACTGAACATAGCCTTCAGGGAAACAGTTAAAACTACATAAACACATCATGTTTTATGCTTACATTGCATATATGTATAGACAGATGATCCGTTTTTTAAGAGGTTTGCGAGGTCTGTGAGGTATTTAAAATAACATAATATGAATTTGCAGTTGGTATACTGTACTTGTGGTCAGTGGCCCCCCGGGATTTTTTTTATGGGGTGGCACAAAGGGGCCAGTACAAATCTTAGGGTGGCACATTTAAAAAAATGTATTATGCCTGAATCTAATGGTAAAAAGTTTTGGCATTGCCATTAATGCTACTGGGATCATATAAAGTTATTACTAGTCTTACGATTTAATTTCTAATTTAATTTACTAATATTTTCAGTGTTTGATCGATACATGCTAATTCGCTAACTGTTCTACATATATTTGACTATAAAAAAATATGATAGTATTAGATGCCAAAAACTGCAAATCCAATCATTTAAAGATCAGCTGATGGAGTGATATATTAACCAAACATGTATAGTGATCGATCAACATGTGAGTATGAGCAGCAGAAAAATTCAAATCCGATGCCTCAGCGACTAGCTTAATCTCAGTTAGCCAACTCGTACAATAAGTTTGATACAATAAGTTTTATCATACAATAAACCACGTTTTACTTACTAGTTTGTGAGTTTCATCTCTCACATTCCTCCTCTATGAAGGTATTTTTGGTGCAAAACAACTGAGCGCCTGTGAGAGTGGAACTTGTAGTTGTAGAGGTCGGCCACACATGTGTATCAGTAAATTTGAAGTCAAAATTTGAAGTTGCATTTTTTTTCTCTCCCGCAAACACAACACAACAGTTATTCTTGAATCCTTCAGTGCAAGTGCACAAATCCAGTTCTACAAATCACAAACGATACTCGTGCACTCACATCTTTTGCTACGATTGCTGCAGTAAATATGGTGCAAAACTCATTCACACACCTGCACCAAAAGGAAGCGTTCACAGACGAGTTTATGTGAATTCATGCAGTGAGAGTTGAATGCTTGTCAAATATTTTTTCACAAATTAAAGGTTTTATTCTTGGACATCTTTCTAACACAAACACAAGAACATAACTACAACTTGTATGTTAGGGCGCCACCTGCTGGGCGTCAAAACTAGCTGGTTTGGCCTCTGCAAGTGCACAAATCACTTTTGCTCCCCATACATCACACAGATATGTGGTGCAAAATGAGAGTGCGAACTTGTGTCAGAGACTCGCAGCAGCAGATTCAAGCAGTTGTAGTTATGTTCTTGTGTTTGTGTTAGAAGATGTCCAAGAATAAAACCTTTAATTTGTGAGAAAATATTTGACAAACATCAACTCTCACTGCATGAATTCACATAAACGCGTCTGTGAATGCTTGCTTTTGGTGCAGGTGTGTGAATGTGTTTTGCACAATATTTACTGCAGCAATCATAGCAAAAGATGTGAGTGCACGAGTATCTTAGTTTGTGATTTGTAGAACTGGATTTGTGCACTTGCACTGAAGGATTCAAGAAGGCGTAACAGTTGTGTTGTGTTTGCGGGAGAGAAGTTTTGCACCAAAAATACCTTCATAGTTGCCTCACAGATTGCCTGCGAGCGCGAGAGCTGGCTCCTTTACACACGCCAAATGCATATAGACAGACGACCTCTCCTCTAGCAGGCAGATTTCCTTTGGCTGATGGCACAGTAAAAGTGAGCAGTTACTCGGTGTTTGCAGATCTAGTTGAGCCACAGCATGTGTTTTACAGTCATAAATATTTAAATAAACATACTTAACATATGTTTACTTTATCCCAGTGTTTCCCAATCTTGGTCCTGCATTACCAATTCTTATCGGTACTGCAGTGTTAGTGGGTCTCAATATTCTTCCAATTGTTGGACCACATACAAATTGCAATGTACATACTCATAAATCATATAAATCTGTGAATTTATTCCATTAAAATAATTCTTTTTTCCAGTGTCCTTTGGCATCTGATTGTAGTAAGCATAACAAACAGTTACCCAGCATCTCTTGTTTGCCATGTTCCTCATAACATATTTTAAGTCACGTTATTTAGTCATGTTTGCTCTTTTTCTTGTGTTAACAGAAGCTATACATATACCCCAAAGGCTCTTTTAAGAGCTCTTTCCCAGAGCATCTGTGGCTTACTGTAAGTACATGTTTGTGTCTTGCGAGACTGTCAGACACCCTTCTCTGTATTTGGGTTTAAACCAGTTAAAGCAATGTCTTGCAGCAAGTTAGTTATCAGTAATATCCTAAGAGACAGTTTTTTTGTTATTAAGGAAACATTTTAGCATCCTGCATCTAGCTTGCCACGTTCACCAAAACATATTGTTTAGTCAATAATTACTGTTGAAACTAAATTTCGAACGGATCTCGTAAAGGATCACTCATATTTAGTCATGTTTGCTCTTTTTCTTGTGTCAACAGCAGCTAAATAAACTGTTTTAAGAGCCCCTCACAGCGTCATTGGCATTGTACGTATATTGTCAATTAAATCAAATCCCAGGAACAACTCCCAGGCAGAGACAGCCAGTGGACTCAAGAAAATCAATAATACAGCTCTTCCTGGGAAACTGAAACTCTGGTGCTTCCAATTTGGCTTGTTGCCATGCCTGATGTGGCCAATTTCACTGTTTGAGCTCACCGTGTCTCACGCCAATAACCTGGAGAGATTGGTGAGTACACAAGTGAGGAAATGGTTTGGGCTACCAAGATGTCTTAGCAACATAGGGCTGTATGGGAATAGAGCTCTCTCTCTTCCCATTTCAAGCCTTGTGGAGGAATATAAATGCACCAAAACAAGGTTAGAGATGACGCTCAAAGAATCCTGTGATCCCTGTTTAAGAGATGCTGCTCCCTATAGCGACAGGAAGGAAATGGAACCCAACAACAGTGGTAGGAGATTCAAAGGCAGCCCTCAGACATAAGGACATCGTGGGACAATTGCAATATGGCAGAGGGGGACTTGGTTTGGCATCAACCACACCCACTTGGCGAAAAGTGACACCAAAGGAACAGCGTCACCTGGTAGTGGAGGAGATTCAGCGTCAAGAGGAAGCAAGTAGATGCGCCAGAGCGATATCTCAAGCCCAGCAAGGCCGTTGGATGAGGTGGGAAGGCATTGGTATCATCCAAAAGGTCTCAGTGCAACTGGTACAATGATCTCACTCCCATAAAAACAGAATGTAATGACAAGTTTTGTAAGAACTTAGCAAACTTCCCTCAGTGCTGGAACATTTCTCACACATTTGGTAACTTTCACTAATCACCTACTGTATGCAGATTAAGTACAGCCCCAGGGATCACAAGACCCAATCACAGTCAAATTCCTAACTCTAAAGAATATTTCCATAATGCTTTGTTCTGGTTTGGTATTTAAGGGAAGTTGACAAAAATATCTGGGAATCTGTAGCCAGATCTCCTGCACAAATTCCTGTGTGTCGTCTCTTGCCAGGTATGCAACATTGAACTTCTCTTTGATTTATTTCTTATGATTTCCTATTATTTGTTATTGAATTATATTGATTGCCATTGATTATTGAATTGAACCTTGAATTGGATTTTGAATTATGCTTCCCTTACCTGGCTAATAAATTGTTATGTTTGAATTCATTCTGTATTGTTCTGAGTTTATAAACTTTAGTAGATCACGCTATATCCTTTGTTACCGCAAATCTACGTTCAGGTTAGTGACGGACTAGAATCCTGTATTAGGTGGAGCATTGGGGCACGCCAGCTGAGATTTTAGAGCTCCGGCTAACTACTTGGCATTAGTTTAAGTGTAATTAGACCGTAGGGGCTATCGTTTCCGTTTAGAACAGCACATATGTTGTCTGACCAATCTACATAGGGCAAGTCACCAAAACCTCTGGTTATTGTAATATTATTCTAACTAAGTGTACATAGGAAACTATGGCATGATTATATAAAGCTACCGTCAGAGGAAGTATGATTGGTCTATTTATCTCTATGGAGTGGTCATGACCTCTGGTTGGAAATAATCATTACTTTAATTAAGTTGTCATAGTCTAAGGGGACTAGATCAAACAATGTTTCAGGAAGTGCTGGTTGGAGATGGCCATCTGAGCATTACTAGTCATAGAAACCTCTGGCAGTGACCAAGACTGGCGAGTTTGTGACCGTGAGATCCGCGTATAATGGCCGGCACGAGACTCTAAGCGACATTGAGAATCGGATGAAGGAGTGGTCTGATCACACACCCAGGTCTGATCAACCTGCAACCTGACCCACATGCATTAAAGTACCATGTATGATGTCTGCTTGACTGGCGCATTATTGAACCAATGAAATAAGAGAAAACGATGACTCATCAGGAACCTCATTTGATTGGTCACAAGAGGGTAGCCCCGCCTCCCCACTCACTTGCAAACCCAAATGAGTGAGACAATCATGCCAAAACTGTAAGCGCAGACGGAACAGTACACGTCGGTTTATTGCAAGAAACAGTTTTCGCCTGCGTAGGCAAGATGTTTGCAACAGATTTCTTTTACATACACAAAGACAGGTTCTGCGCGATGAATCTGTTTTACAGTTCATAACACCATTTTTTTGCACGCACACCTCGCAATGCTTTTGGCCGTATTTCAGCGCAAAAAACGTGTCAAAAGTGTAAGCGTGGAAAAAACGGAGGTCAGAAGAATACAGATCATAATTATTTGACGTAATATGAAGTTGCCGTTTCACAAAACATGAATTACGCTTACGAAAAATGATAGCAGCTTGATTTACACCTTTACAAAACTTTTTTGCGAATGCAAATGTATTTTATGCTTGCAATGTCATGTAGCCTACGCTTTTACAAATGTTTTCCTGCTCATGCAAATCTTTTAGGCATGATTTTACCTTCATGAAAAGAACCAAAATTTTAAATACATATGCGAGCATTTTAAAAGTGCACTGTAAAAAATTTTGCAAGAGCAAAGACTGAACGCTTCTCTAGCGAGGAAACGGCACACATAATTATTGGGTATAAAGATAAAAAGACTTGTCCTGTAGATGGTCTGCTCGTGCGCTTTAACCTGCTGCATGAGATGCGTTTGCTCTCTGGAGAAGCGTCCGGTCTTTGCTCTTGCAAATTCCGTAATGTAAATAACGAATCCACCATGGTGCGAGCGCAACTGTCTCCAAAAGGAAATGGGGGATGATTCTTTGATTGATTTACTGCACGTTTTGCCCAAAACACACCCATACTCATTAGGAAAATATGGACAACCCTTTTAGACCACGCGCTGGGAGCGCTGACCAATTTTCCCATTGTTAAAATATAGCAAAAGTGGATTCGGACACGCCTCTGTCCACTGATCTTTGGAAAAATCTTTAAAATCCTGCACAATCTTTGTTTTTTTTTAGCATTTCCTGCGTAATTGACTCCTGTTCACAGTGAGATTAATCTTTTTTACACCGAGGACAATTAACAGACTCATACACAGCTATTACAAAAGATACAAACATTCTCTAATGCTCAAAAAGTCAACACAATACATTTAAAGTAAGGTGGGTGTAAACCTCCTAAAATGCTATTTTGGAGTCAATTACTATTATTTTGTGTGTATGGCCTACATGTATTTTTTTCAGCTTTAGGAGGCCATTACTAAATGATAAAAGCAGGTAGGCCTATTTAATAAAATACCAAATGAAGCTGGTCACCCATTCCAAAAGTTTACATACACCTGATTGTTAAATGTAAGGTGTTGACTTGAGCATCATGCAATGTTGTTCAAAGCACTGTCAGGGTGAAAGATTTTTGTTTTGTTATTGCTCAATTTCCAGCCTGAAATTATAAACCTGCATCCAGGGTCAGACTGGGGTTTCACAGTGTTTCATTTTCACAATCTGTTTGTCGAGATGCAATTGCTTCCAGGGTCAGTGATGAAATATGTTATATATCGATGAGTCCACAACCATTATTACATGGTACAATGGCTTTGGGGAACAAGACTGTATAAGAGTAAAATGAATCGTAAGATGCAACTAATACAAACTAATAAATGTTTATCAGTAAATTTGTGCTTGTCTCTCTTATTCTCCTTCTCATCCCCAGCTTTCTTCAGATATAAACCTGCTAAAATATATAATCTGTAGCATGTCAGTTAAAACTTGATAGGCAGATCTCAATCCACTGATCAATGATTATAAATGAATAAATCATTATGACCTTAGTAGGACACACTTTACTATTTACTCATGAATTATTTTTTACAGATTCGATCCCGAGGATTAAATCCTGGTGCTGCAGTCAGGAAAATGTTGCACAGGATTTGCACAAGACATCAAATTAGGTCTTGGGGGCCTATAGTTTGAAAGAGAAGAAGAAGAAACAGACCTTCCAAGACCTAAGAATTTGCCACCTATAATAGGCAAGTTTTGCCCTAACTGCTGCAATTAATCATTTTATGGTCATTAACAAGTTTTGTTTTACTGTGTTTACATAGAAAGTATTTCTTTTTTATCAGATATTGTCATTTTATTTTTTAGGGGCAACACAAAAACATTTGAAGGAGCTAAGGGCAACTGATGTGGAGTACCTTATTGAAATATGCTCCACACAGAGACTTTAAATGGTATATAATGGGATTTTTTAAATGATCAATACTAGAATAATGATGCAAACTAATAAAAGTGAGAAAGTTAATGATTTTTCATAAGATGGGCCAAATAAAACATTTAGAAAATATTTGTAAACTAACACCATCTGGTGTGATGTTAAAGGCTGTTTGAATGTTTTTGTAAAATCTTTCAGAAACAAAGTTTTCTATAGTAAAACCTTAATATATGTACATCATAAAAACTTGGCGACGCTATAATGACTATTTCACATATAGTTATTAGCTCCAACTCAAGTGTTTGAGATCATATCCGTCTTACTCTTGTCCTTTATTTTGTTTGTTTTCAGATTATGCTGAAGTGAAGATCGACTTGAATTCCTTTATAGCCGGTTTTTATATTTCTCATTTTATATTTAAGAAATTGTTACTATAAATAGTTGTATTTATATGTATATATAACATAAATAATTTACTAATATTGCATTATTTTATCGTTTTTATTGTTGTTATTAATGTTTTCTTTCTACATGTTCCATCTGTATGTTGTTCAATTTAATTAGTTTCATTTAATAAATGTTGTTTTATTTAACACTGGCTAGTAATTATAACCAGTTTTTATATTCATCATTCTATATCTAATAAATAGTTATATATATATACATATATATATATATATATATATATATGTATATGTATATGTATATATATGTATATGTATATGTATATATATGTATATGTATATGTATATATATATATATATAAGCAACAAACAATCTATAACAGGTGATTTTAGACTTATTTGCATTCATCATAACATAGAGGTTAGGAGAACGTTAGAAGCAACGTTCTATTAACGTTAAGAAAACTTTCCTGGTAAACCAACAGGGAACGTTAGAATATATGTTCTGGTAAACAAAAATTGTTTGCTAGGATGACGCAACAATTTCAGGAGGGGTTATAAATATTTGGACTGGACACAAATTGGCCAAATATTTGTCAGACATGGACCCGGTGCACTTTTACGAGTGGATTGATATTAAAAGTGTTTTATTATTTTCGTGTGTATTTATAATATTGAGTGATTATATAAGAAATAAAGCCCCAAAAGACTTTCCTCCTGGACCCTGGTCTTTGCCTATTATTGGAGATCTTCATCATATCGATCACACAAGGATTCATCTCCAGCTGGCAAAGGTATTTTCAACAATAAATCTGACTAACTGTTTTACCTCCGGACATCTGTGGAAAAGGTGACGGTGTTCAGCATGAAAAAAAATTCAAGTCATGAAAATGTCAGCTTGTAAATAAACACGAAAAATTAGGCTGTATGCTATTTAAATAATGTGTATCATCACGAATTTTTATACTTTTCAGTTTGCAGAAAAGTACGGAAACGTTTTAAGCGTTCGCATTTTCGGGGCAAGATTTGTTGTGTTGAACGGGTACAAACAAGTCAAGCAGGTGTATTTGCTACAAGGTGAAAACTTTGCCGATCGCCCCCATATACCTTTGATTTATGACATCTTTGGCGACAACGGTGAGTAACTGTTACTGAAATGTCAAAATGCTGAGCTGGTGGTGGTTCCCCGTTTCATTGCTGAGTTGACGCGCATGCAAACGACACCGTTCATGATAACCCCTCAAGAACAGAGGTGCACATGCAGTAGCCTACTAAAAGTAGTATTACTCTACTCAGCCTGAGTAACTCGTGTATATAGCTGTTTCAAGTAGTTAATTTATCAGCGTTTTAACTTTGAATTTCTTTAGGCTACTTTACTCGCCTATAAGGCATAAATGATCATTTTACCCCACTTCATTTTTATTAGTACAAGTACTTTTTTATAGGTTTTTTTACTTTTAATACACGAAAGGAATAGTTCACCCAAAAAATGAAAATGTTGTTATCACTTGCTCACCCTCCAATTGTTCCAAACTTGGATACATTTCTATGTCTTGCACACAGATTAAGGTATTACAATGACATTTTGTAACTGCGCTGCTTTCGGACAAAAGACAACTATGGAAATCAGTGGTGACCCAAAACGGCTTAGTTACAAACTTTCATTAAAATATCTCCATTTCTAACAACTGGAGGGCGAGCAAATGATGATAAAAAATTTTAACTACTTCTTTGAAAAGCTACTACATTCTTGCTTTTAAGTAAATTATTTGAGCAAAAATACTTTTGTAAAATTTAGAAAGTACTAGAATTTTTATGTACTTAAGTAGGCCTATTATATTTGTGAAATATAGTGATATTTAAATACACACGATACAGTTAAAACACGTTGATAAAGTACAGATCACCTCTGGATAGGAAACTTGTAAATCTATTGTTTTACAGCTGTTTTATTTCCTTTTTGACTGTTTTATTGTATTAAAATTATGTTGAAGAGTTGCCTGATTTTTTTTTTTTGATGGAAAACATGTAGGAATCTTAAAACTATGTGACATGATCTGAATATAATGTTTTAAATTGAAATATATGTATTTCTTAATATTAATACATTAAAATAAGAATACAATATAATTTGTAAAATTAACACAGAAAGAGCTGTGAACAGGTTTAGGTGCCTCCAGTGGTTATAAATGGAAGCAACAGAGGAGATTTGCTCTCTCAACACTTCGGAATTTTGGATTGGGGAAGAAAAGCCTTGAGCCATCCATCCATCTTGAATGTTGCTTGCTTAATGAGGCCATTTCAAATGAGCAGGGTGTGTTGTAATACTTTTCATTAACAATTAAACTTAATATTTTCTAAACACATATGGAATTGAAAGACTGTATGACAGCAACTTTACATTTATTGTGGTAACATGTCCAGGTAGACCATTTGACCCTCATGTCCTGCTGAACAACGCTGTGTCAAATGTGATCTGTGTCCTTGTGTTTGGTCATCGATATGAGTACAGCGACAATGAATTCCAGTCTCTGTTAAAAAAGATCAATGAAGTGGCGATTTTGGAAGGAAACTTCTGGGATCAGGTACAAATTTTCTTATTTTTGCCATCAAATAGGCCAAAGTAGATACATTATGTATTAGAAACAATGTATATTTGGGTAGAATTAATCGTACATGTGACATTGCAACATTTAGAAAACAAAGTGTAAATATTACATTGTTTCATATTATTCATATTTATTTTTACTATAAAAATAGCATATATGAGATTTATCTTCATCGTTAGGTTTTTTTAGTTTCTAAAATTTGCTGTCACACTGTAGGACAAATTTGTATATTAGTCTGTCAACTACCCACTTATAAACTTGAATGTATTTGTACTAAAATGCTATATTTATGTCATTTGTTCTTCTTTCTTTAGCTTTATAACACATTCCCATGGATCATGAAGCGAGTGCCTGGACCACACCAGAAAATATTTGCTCTGTGGAAGGAGGTGATTCATTTTGTGCGAGAGAAGGTGCATGCACACAGAGTGGACTATGATCCATCGAATCCTCGAGACTTCATTGACTGCTTCCTTGGTGAGATGGAAAAAGTAAGAAACTTTCTAGGGGGTATAAGTGCAATTGTACGGCTGTGTATTTATAACAGATATTACATTAAATGTCTCTTATTGATGATGTTTAGTGGAAACATGATACAGCATCTTCATTTGATGTGGAGAACCTGTGCTCCTCTGCACTGGATCTGTTTGTGGCCGGAACTGAGACCATCTCCAAAACTCTGTACTGGGGACTTCTCTACATGATCAAAAATCCTGAGATACAGGGTAAGAAAAATTGGTGTTTTTGGAGTAGCTTGTTATATACTCATTTTGCATTTGACTACTTTTATTGCATCTTTAGTAAAAGTTCAGGAGGAGATTGATCGTGTTGTGGATGGGACACGCCAGCCATCTTTATCAGACAGAGACAAACTGCCTTATACCACTGCTGTCATACATGAAATCCAAAGATTTGGAAATATTGTCCCATTAAATATGGTTCGGGCTGCTGCAGAAGATACCCACATAGGAAAATACTCTATACCAAAGGTGGGCCTATAGTAAAGTTTAAAGCACTTAATTGCTGCGTCTGAATTCGTTCAGTTGTTCACTCATTCACTATTTCCTATATATCGAATGCTAAATAGTCCACTATATGGGGAAGAAGTGAATGAAAATGAGTGAACGATTTCGTACACTAACGTAATATACCCTGCATCTGACAGTACACTGTAAAACTTTGCTGTAGTTTTGCAGCAGTTTTTCCAGTAACTACCTGTAGATTTTATTACTTCCTATTAGTACTGTTTTCAATTTGAGTTAAACTTTACTTTAACCAAAATTTAAACACTTAGATTTTGAGATTCAAAATGAGCAAGAAGAGACTGGTCTCTCTCATTACTGGCAATAGCACAGTAACATAGCAAAAAATGACATTCCACCTAAGCATTTTTGTCTTGTGTTAAATTACGATACATTTACATAAAAGAAAGCGACCTAAGATATTTAGTCTTGTTTTATGAAATAAAATATAAGAACTAAATTTGTAAATTAAATCTACAGTAAGTTACTGGCAAACCTGCTGCAAAACTACAGCAAAGTTTTACAGTGTACTGTTGCGGACATTTGTCATTAAAAGGTAGAAAATAACTTTTAACAAGAACTAAGACAAATGTATAAACGTACATTCAGCATTAACGGTCACTCCTCCAGCTGATTCTAATCAAGCAGTTGATTTCTGCTGTACCATGGGAAATAGTGAGTGAGTGTACACTCAGATGTACACTCAAAATCAGAGTGCATTGTGGGTAAAAAGTATACATATGTAGAGAATGAGTTGTTCACTCAGAATTCGGACAACACTACAAAACGGCGGACACCCGATATAGTGCACTATATAGGAGATAGGGAGCGAATTCGGACACAGCTTGTCTGTAAACCTACGGGTCAGTTAGACTGTTTCTAACTGGTCTAAACATTTTAGATTCATAAAATTTTTAATAATGATAACACAGTGTAACAAATTTTTGTTTCGCCCAACCTTTTTATAGTTTTTGTACAATTCTGTAGTTCTTATTATTGTGGTAATGTTTATTTTCATGTAGCATCGATGTTTTAGTGTATGTTTAGCTTAAATAAATTTGAGCTTGTATCATTAATTATGATATGTCGGTATATTGCAAATAAACAAAAACTGTATAAATTTTCACATATTTTTTAAAATTATTTTCCAATTGTCATTGTCAGAAAATTCTAGAAATTTCTACTAGCGATGATGGGTGACTACGTCTGAAACTTGGTTTGTGAGGACAGTATTAGTCGTAAAAGACAAAAACGATCAAATGTACACTTCTGAAGTTTTGGACGACTTGTTTTTAGTAATTGTTATGTTAAACTGTTGTTTTGAGCTCAGTGTTATGCCAGTACCTTGTAATTTCTGTGTATGCGTAATAATACCGAAATGTTTAAATGTGTGAAAATATTTGTTAGTAATTTTATGGTAAACAAATAATGTGATATTCGTATTCAGCATGTTAAACTTAATAAAGAAACAGTAAAAATTAAAGCGAAACAAACTTAAAAAAAAAAAATTGTTACAGTGTGTTATCATTCCCTTGTTTTGGTTCTGTAGGGCACAATGGTGATTGGCAGTTTGACATCAGTGCTGTTTGATGAATCAGAGTGGGAGACACCTCACTCTTTTAATCCCAATCACTTCCTGGATGCTGAGGGAACATTTAGGAGGAGAGATGCCTTTTTGCCTTTCTCTATAGGTACAACAAAACTGTTTCAAGACAAAGTTCCTATCCACAGAAAAACTAGTTGCATTGCAAACAGTGAAGCTTAATTTTTCTCCTTGCGCCCAGGGAGGGCCCTAAGCAAAAGAATCAAGGCCATTGCATACTCGTAAAGACGAGCATTGTGTATGTGTAAGGCAAATGCAAGGTGTTTTCTTACAGGTGTTTTATTTTTATCTGTTTTTTTAGGAAGCAGAATGTGTCTTGGGGAGCAGCTGGCACGGATGGAGCTCTTCCTCTTTTTCTCTTCTCTGCTGCAGCGTTTTACATTTTCTTCACCAGCAGATGTGGAGCCCAGCCTGGATTTTAGAATGGGGACCACTCGAAGTCCCCATCCATACAAATTATGTGCAGTGCCACGCTAAGACCAACAATCCACAAATATATGTATTCATTTATTGTTTTGTGTGTTTTGAGATGTATTAAGAGAAAATCATCATAAAACTGGAAAGATGGCATTTTTTGTTATTTCATTCATATACTGTCATTTACATAATATTCAGTTAAATCTTCAAACAAGTCTGTTGCCTTTCTCTTACTCTTGGTGTTGCCAATGTTAAATGAAATCTGAGCCTTTTTGTCTAAAAAATGTAATGAAGCGATTCCCTTCAGACCAAGATATAAAGCTTGTTCTGTTACTTTAGTGATCATAGTAATGACCTCTGTGTAATCATAAGTGCCAGGTAAAATAAACATTATGACTAATGTATGCGTAAATGTTTACGTTTTGTGGTCGTAAAATAATTTGCTAAATTGAGGTGTTATGTTATTTTAGACATTAATATTGCATCATCTTGTTCAGCCAGAAATAATACAAAAATAATTTATTCACCTTCATTTTGATTAAATATGACGGCACTGGGCATATTTTCAATGCTCTATTTCAATTTGCACATTTGATAATGATAAAATTATTCAAATCAGTACAATCATAATTAATGTGTAGTCATTCTCTTCTGTAACTTTGAGCAAAACTGATTTATGGTGAGATTATGGTGAGACGGTCACCTCACACACGAAGGCCAGTCGCACTTAGGTGCTCACTAGTTAACAAAATCTCTGTGCCTTGCCATTCAGGGGATGTACAGAGGACATTATATTACATTCTATATGGTGTCTTTTGTGAAAATAATCAATAACTATAAAGACCAGTACAGCTCATAATAGCCAACTAAAGATTAAGTTAATAGTACATTGTAAATGAATAATATTTGCTAATAAATAGATCTCTACGGGGCAGTTTCCCAGACAGGGCTTAAGCCTCCCAGACTAATTTAATTGTTAGACGTGTCTTGATTGAAAACGACTTGCACTAACATATCTTAAAACATAGCACTGCAATTGTTTTGTCTTAACATGGGCACAGTAATGTTCTTCTCAAAAAGTATACTTTTTGAAACATAGGCATAGTTTTGAAACAGGCATAGTTCTGTTTTAAGATATTCCTTGTTCGGGTAACTGCCCCTACATGATTTTCTTTTTGTTTAAAAATTCATGTTTTGTGAGAAAGTAATAAAATCACAGAGACAATTTGTTAGGGAATGTTTATTGGTGAAATTACACCTGAAATGGGATCTAGGTCAGCATTTCGTTAATTTTTTTAAGGCAATGACAGGTGTCAAGACAGGACCGAAGCAGAATTGTACAAAGTGGTTGTAGGGAATGTAAATGCTGGTCCTTTACAGGCTGCACTCTTGTAGTTTCTTGTCAGCCTGTTTTAGGGAAATCCAGGTGTTTAGCATTGATGCCCGAAGTTTGGCCCAGACCATGTGGTCATTTAGACCAAAAATCTGAGCCGCAAACTGGGCGGCGGCTTCAGGAGACAGTACTGTGGAGCATCCAAGACCTGAAAGAAGACATGCAAGAGTAACAATGAGAGAATTAAATGATGAAATGATGAACATGTGCACCAAGACAAAATAACTAAAGAGCTCAAACACTAGTGATGTTTCGTTCGTGAAAGAATCGTTCTTTTTGAACTAATCTTTTAAGTGAACGAATCGTTCTCGTTCACGAAACGCAATGACTCATATTTCTTGTTCACTGAAATCTCTCCCTCGAGCACAGAGCGTCTTTGCTTAAAAGAGTGTCTAAAGCACGAGCCAATGGCGTTCGAGAGTGAGCTTTGACAGAGCATATGATTGGTTGAATGTACTGAACGAATACGCCCTTCACTGAACGAACGAGCCTGTGTTTGAAACTGAATGAGACCCGCTGATTCACGACATGTACCAATTCGTTCACGAACGAAATGAACGAGAGTGTACACTGTAGACAATAAACTTTTCGAGTATGCAAGAAAACCTTGTGCTTTGGTCATCTGAACCAGTTATTTAGACTTATTTTATTTATTTAATGAGTAGATTAGAGATACACATTTTAATAAAGCCTGTAATCATTATCAGTTTATACGTTCATTAATATGTTCGTTGACATAACACAACTCTTTTTCGCCACCTGCTGGCGTATTATAGAAATGTCACTGAACGAATCACTCAAATGAATCATAATTCCCATCACTATCACTATCAAACACTATAATTTAGTTAGTACCGCTTGGCATGCGAAGAGATGACCAGATATCCTGAGCACCCCAGTCGGGGGTAATAGGAGGACAATTAATAACAGGGTAGGCTGTGTTTCCTGACATCACAGGACCCAAGCCATTACTTCTTCCCGCAACTGCAACAAAAATGGTGGGTACTCCATCACCTGAAAGAAAAAAATGTGTTGATTGCTTAAATATGGCATTACCATGAGATCCTTCAATAGGGAAGTTCTGAACTGAAACATTTATTTAGTGAATATTAACAACTGTAAATCACAGAGCAGTATCTGCAGTCATACCCTCATATTCAGCTTTGATACGGAGCGTCTCATCAGGGCCTTTATGAGCTGATGTCACTCTAAGATGGCAGGGAACTCCATATGAGCCACAAGCCTTCCGGATCTTTTCACAGTGAGCCACGTCTGAAGTAGAGCCCATCAGAACCACAACTCTTCCTCTTGCTTGTGACTCCAAGAGCAGCTACAAACCCCAAAACACACACAAACATTTCCATCACTAATGAAAAGACCATGCTTAGTTATTATCCAAATGGCCATGTTTTATTGTTACAGTACGAAAAAACAAATCTGACAATATTATTGCACACTGCTGCGATACGATTTGTGATATAATTTGATCATTTATGAAGGACATATTGTGCAGTCTTACCAAATATTATTTTGTAAATAACAGTATTGTGAGGGAGACCTATAGCTAAGTACCTTCACTCGCTCAGCGACCCACTCAAAGTTTCTTTTCACCATCTGCATGGCCTCTGGAGTAACTTCTTTCAGATCACGGTACACCTGTATAGAGAACACTATTTACCTGACAGTCATATGGATCATTCGGATTTATAGTTCATAACTAGCCAAGTACAGGAATTCTTGCTATTACTGCAAAAGAAAGTCAACGAAACAAAAAGCACAAAAAAGTACATTCATTTAATGTTTGTGGTCTTCACCTGTTTGTCTTTCTGCTGGCTGCGATCCCCAGCCGGCCACAGCCTCCACGAGTCGTTGTCAATCACATCAGCCAGCACAATCTCCTTAGTGGTCACATTCACACCAAATTCTATCTGAAATGAAAATTATAATCATTTATTCACCTGAATTCAGCCTTAAACTTTAACCTGGCTTTACAAGTTTAATTTGCTCTAGTGTCTTACTTTCATATCCACCAGAGTGCAGTCCTGTGTTGCCCAGGCTTTCTCCAGGACTTCAAAAATGGCCACGGTGCTTTTGCTCATGATGTCCACCTCACAGCGGCCGATGGTCAGGCCTGCCAGCTCAAATCCAGCAGCCAATATCTGCTCCTCTGACCACTGAGGATCATTATTGGCATCATCCTGACAGACAAGAATGGAAGAAAAATGAAGGCACAATTTGTATGTTATTGTGAAATAATAAAGCTATCTACTTAACCATAATAACCCCTCAATAACTACTTAGCAGTGGAGTCCCAAATTTGCTCACTTAAAAAAACCTCACACCTTGAAGAACATCTCCAGCTTTAGAGGAGTGAAGCGGTAGCCCTCTTTGACCCCAGGGTTTCGTTTTAGGAAGGAGCCTGTGGCGATCCGTCTGCAAACCCACTCGATGGGTATCATCTCACAGCGGGCCGCCACAAATGCGGTCTCAAAATGTTGCCTGACAAATGCGGTCTTGAATCCTGAAAGGTAAAAGAGTGGATCTTATCTCTGCAAAACCATTTGTGACCCTGGATCACAAAACCAGTCTTAAGCAGCACGGGAACATTTTTAGTAAAAGACAAAAATACATTGTGTGGGTCAAAATGATCGATTTTTCTTTTATGCCAAAAATCATTAGGATATTAAATAAAGATCATGTTCCATGAAGATATTTTGTAAATTTCCTACCTTAAATACATAAAAACTTTATTTTTGTGAGTGGATGGTCTGCCACAGTGCCCCTGATTAACAACTTCAAAGGCAATTTTCTCAATATTTAGATTTTTTTGCGCTCTCAGATTCCTTAGTTTTAAACGGTTGTATCTCAGCCAGATATTGTCCTATTTTAACAACTCATATATCTATAGAAAGTTTATTTATTCAGCTTTCAGATTATGTAAAAATATCAATTTCGAAAAATTGACCCGTAAGACTGGTTTTGTTGTCCAGGGTCACATTTTGTCTTGGGCTGTGTTTTTATATAGCACATTTGGTTGTTTTTAGAGTAACACAGAGATTCAACAGCTCTAGCTATTGCAGAAACATGCTTTCACACCAAAGATGATAGTTGAAACGTAGTATGTATTATTTGGTTTAAAAATGAAAGCAAGTGTGCTTCATTCACAATGCATTACATGAAACACCACAGTTTGAGAAAGAAATCTTACCTGCATCCTGCAATAGTTTGAACACACAACTGGTGGTGTTGTTGGAAATAGCGGCTTTGCCCTCCATCTGATCCTTCCGAACCGCATTGCCTGCTGTGATCTGATCTTTAGACCGGACTAGAACATGACTCGCCTCATCCACGAGCTCAAATATCTGCTTGGTCTTTCCCTCGTTCAGTTTTTGTCCCAGTTTCAGTTCTGCGCATAAAACATACAGGACATAACGTTAACTCTGCAGCGACCGATTGATGTGCGACTTTAACATAAATCACAACAAGTTAATAGAATGGGAATATATATTTGTATGTATAACAAGACCACATTACCGATCTAGAAAGACTGGTAATATCGTCATTTTAAATAACAAACAGTTGAATAGTAACGTTACAGTTAGGCACACCGCATTGGTGCGTTTGTATACCGCGCAACTGCGCATAAAAAATAAGATTTCAAACAAGCCTAAACTCACCTGCTTTGTTCTGCATGTTTGTTGCGATTCGGTTTTCCTGAAAAAGATTAGAGAACGTTACTTGTTTAGTCTGTAGCAATGATGTGAAGAAAATCCTTTCGAAACGTGCTTGTGGGACCGCGAAAAGACTTCAGATGTTCAGATGAAACCTGCCATGAAGTATGGCGAGGGGAGAGGGATTCAACCCGTTTATTTCCACAAGGGCAACACAGTTGCGACACTGCCGTTCCATTAAAACCAATCAGAATAATTCCGCCGCCATCACCACGTGGGCAAAATCCCTTTTTGCGTTCTTTGGAAGAAGCCTAATCTATTGATTCATTGGAAGCAAATCCACCCTGGTACATTTTTGCAAACTACGCTAAAGTTAAAGAGCACGTGGTTTGGGTGGGCTACATGTATTGCGCATTACTTTTAGCGCATTCCTCAAACTTTAGCAACCCGACTTTCTACGTATTTCTTTATGTTTTTAGTTTGCCAAATGCTTAATTACCCTCCATATGCTCTTACGTGGTGCTTTTGATTATTTGAACGTTTCTGTTATTACGTCCTGCTGCTCGCTAGCTCGCTTCCCAGTGAGGCAACACGTGTTTGCACAGTGAAATCCAGTCAGCGTGCTAACACACGCATTAAAACCAAGCAGGAGGACATGGAGTTTGAGGAGTCGGGCATTGGAGAGGAATGCGGGGTTTTCGGATGTGTCGCTGCGGGAGAATGGCCAACGCAACTGGAGGTGGCACAGATACTGACACTGGGACTTGTGGCTTTACAGCACAGGTATGCTGCGTTACGCATCTGTTGCTGTAGAATTATAAACGCTATTGGTGCATTAACTGTACGTCCAGTCTGTTTTTAATGTAGAACAAAAATCTCAAGATGATAAATGTCCGATTTACATGTGGGTTTTCCGACTGAGTATTAAACGAACATTACATTTTATGCGTGTAAAATTTCCAAACAGAGCAACACTGTAACTGCAAGTTTGCATAAAGTGATAACGTTGCGTTGCGTTCTTATAAAAATGTGTCACAACTTCTGCAGTTGCCTGTTTTTTTCCCCATCATGTTAGGCTTGCCTTCGATTTAGCTATAGTTTAAGCAATACTAACACAAAAACGGTTCATTCTGTAACTGTATAACCTGTAAACAATGCGATTCATGAAATCACAGACACGGGTCAATAGATTTCCATTGTCCTGTCTTCTCACCGATTGATCAGACGTGATTGCATTAGACGCCATTGAACACACTGATGTGATCTCCATGATGGGAATGTATTGATCCTCTTCTTCTTTACATTGAAAGTCTATATTCTCAGACCAGTCTGTGCTGCTATCCCCATCCTCAGTACTTTGGTGAAACTGTTTACAAACCACACTGTCCCCTAAACACACAAGATAAAGTTAACAGTGTTACTAAAAGTGGCTCAATAACAACAAATGTCTTAATATGTTCAACTTAATTTACTTGGATTTCTCAGTAATCACTGACATATTCAAATATTTTGTGGCTTTGTGTTGAGTGATACTATGTTCTGACTTCTCTGTGTAACAGTTTCATTCAGGCATCCAAATATCTGAATGGGTCAGTATTGTTCTTGTTGTCACTATGTTGTGTTGTGTCTAACTGGAATCACATTTTCAACTGTTATGTAGTTCTTTGCATGTGTTAGCATTAGCAACTGTGTGGTTCTGTGGTCTTATTGTGCTCTTTACTCCCATCTTATAGTCACAAGGTTCAATTACATCTGATCATGATATGCATGATAAATTTCTGCTTGATAATCTTTGAGAATGTCCCTGTAAGGAAAATATCTTGAAAAACCTTCATCTGCTGCCTTCCTTTTTCGTCCTCTGTTAGCCACCACATGCTCTCCTCTTGTGTGTGACCGGTCCATGTTGTCTACGTTGCAAACATACACGTTATATTGAATAATTGAATAATTTAAAATGATGTAAGTTGCGTGATGTCATTCAGTGGTTCTTAACTGCTGGGTCTTCATTAAATCCAGATTTAACAATGATGATTGTGTTAATTGTGGTGTGTTAGTGCATTAAGAATTATTATTGTAGATTTATTCAGAATTTGGTGTGTTTGGTCTTCACTGTAAAATGTGGGAGCAGTTGAGAACCACTGGTATTTATAAAAAAGGGTATTACCTGTGTTATAATCTTGACTGTCTTCATATATAACAGCAGTGATAGAATCAGAGGACAGATGCTGTTCATGTGCTATCTGAGGGCTTCTGGATGTCTGAACCATCATGGTCTTTATTTTAGGGACCCCAAGTTCCTCATTTGTCACATCCCCTGACCCATCTTGGCTCTTAAAGCCTCTTGCAGAAACGACGGGTGATCTCAAAGTGGCCTCATCCACAGGCGGCTGGTCATATTTAACTGCAACAATGTTATTGTCATCCTGAGGATTTCCACCCATTGAGTGCTCTTCAAATTCAGGAACATTAAACATCGTAGAACTCATAATTAAACTATTTCCAGTGGAAAACTCTGAATAATCCATGTGACTTCTAGAAGGCTTGGACAAAAGGGCATCTAGCTGATCATAAAACCTCATGAAACGACGAGGATCCCCTATATCGCCCTTTCCCCTCTGCAGAGAACGATAGAGGTATTTCAGGTTTTTGTACTTGGTGCGGCATTGTTTCCAGTCCCTTTCCACGCCTTGTTGAAGAAGCCTGCGTGAAATCTGCACGAATATGTCTTTATTTCTGGTCGAGCCTTGTAGCTGACCCTGGATCCCTTCTTCTGCCCAGATTCGAAGCAGCGCGGCCACTTCTTCCTCGCTCCAGTTTCTGCCCGAGTCGTGCACTGTGATTATGTTTGGTTCATTTGGTGCTGCAGTAGTTTCTGGAATGTTGCAAATAATACAAGATTATTAAGAAGTTTATTGGTGATTGAGTAACATTTGTTTACCATTCAATCTGGTGACCCACCAGCCTCTCTTGCAGTCAGCGGATGGTTTGCCGTTTTCATTATGGTTTGCATCTCTGCCAGACTTTCATCTTTAAAACAACAAAGATGGAGAAAAAGTTTTAGATGGTCAAAAACATGGTGATGCAACGTTCTCCGCAAATTAACAATAAATCTTACCATCGTCAATTCTGATGACCTGCTCTTCCGCAGATTCATGCATCGTAGTCACCTGGTCTCTGTTGGCTGTTGGCCTATATGAATTCCTCTCCACACTGCCTTCATCTTTTCTCTCCAGTATAGATTCGAGCTCGGCACCGAATCTCATTGGCCGGCTTTGGCTTTTGCTGACTTTGTAGTCATATTTGAGGTTCTTGTATTTGGTGCGGCATTGTCTCCAATCTCGCACCACACCGTGTTGGCGCTCCAGGCGTCGTGCCATCTCTTGGAAGATGGCCTTGTTTCTGTGGGTGCGTTGGAGCTGCCTGTGAACCTCTCGGTCAGACCAGACTTTAAGGAGAGCTCGAACCTCCTTGTCAGACCAATGTCTCCCCCCTTCAATCCCTGAGCCGGCATAAAATAAGTTAACAACAGTGCGACAGAGGCAGAGGAAAAGCTTTTGCAATTAATTCATTGGCTAATGGCCTTTTAAAGAGACAGTTCACCCAAAATTCTGTCATAATTTTTCAAAATTCAAAACCTGTATGACTCTTTCCTCTGTGGAACACAAAAGAAGATATTTTGAGAAACGTGTCAGTGGTTTTGTGTCCATAAAATGGACGTCAATGGGGGCTAATGTTGTTTGGTTATCAATGTTCTTCAAAATATCTTCTTTTGTGTTCTGCAGAAGTAAGTCATACATGGGGCTGGGCGATATTGACCAAAATTCATATCTCTGTATTTTTTGATGAAAGGCGATATCCGATATGTATATCGATATTTTCTACAAAGTGGAATAAATGTTTACTAGCAAGTCAAAGCCTCATGTGAGATGTCACAATCACCTTTATTAAAATGGCTTGTGAAAATAAATTCAATGACAGGGTTTTTTTCCCTATTTGAAAACATACACAGGGTTTTTCCTGGCTCAAAATGAGGCGGAGGTGGTGCCATCCTGATCTTGTACACACACATGTAGGCCTACTGTACCTTTAAGTGGCTTAACCAATGTGACTTTGAGTTTGACATATTAAAAGTTTTAACAAAATTAGATAAAAATGACAATTATTAAGTTATATAAAACATTACTTTTATTCAACCAAACAGAAATGTTTTTTTAATCAAATAAAGCATTTTTATCATTTTCAACTAACTTTGCAGCCCACAATAGCCAACTGAATTAACCAGTCTTTCAAAATGAGCAAAGCTCATTCACATCTTGCATTCTCTGTGATTCAATGATCTCTTATATTCGCTAGTGACTGAAAAGTTCAATAGTTTAAATGAATCGGTTCAAATGAGTCATTCGTGTGCGAGTCGTTCTAAATGCAATGTGCGTTCATACTGGCGAACTCGCTGTGTACAGTATACGCTGATTCAACGATCCAATTGCACAGCTAAAGACATTGCAATGATGTACGTCATGTTAATTTAAGAAATTTCAAGAAATTAAACGTACTTGGATGCAAAACAAACAGCCGTGAAACACAGGCTGGCTCTTGTTCTGCATCTCTTTTTAGCGCCTCAGTGTGCTGATAACGAAACAGCGCCTCCACTGTGGCGTAATGTCGCAACTGCAGTTACAAATGACAGTCTGTTAAATGCACGCATCATTTCTTGTCAAGACTCGCAACATAATTTTGGCGAGAGCCTGAGGCGGCACGACATTTGACACGACAATTTCTCTGTGCAGGAAAAACCCTGCATACAGCTGCACACCACTTGTTTAAAACATGTAAATTGCAGGGTCCGTCCAGTTCGCGCGCAGAGCGAGAGTGCTCTGCTCACTCTGCGCATGGGTACTGCGCATGTCAGACACCACAGAGTCGCTTCAAATTGAACACACCCCATATCGATATTAAGGATATTGTCTAATCCCGAAATCGCGTTGAAAAATATATTGATATATCACCCAGCCCTAGTCATACAGGTTTGGAATGACATGAAGGTAGGTAAATGAAAAATATATTAAAGGGGTCATATAACACGGCTAAAACTAATATTATTGTTTGTTTTAGATGTAATGCAATGTGTTTACACGATTTAAGGTTCTAAAATGGTATATTTTCCACATACCGTACATGTTTGTATCTCCTCTTTGCCCCGCTTCTCTGAAACGCGCAGATTTTTTACAAAGCTCATCGCTCTGAAAAGCGAGGTGTGCTATGATTGGCCAGTTAACCAGCGCGTAGCGACTGGTCAAATACTGCAACCGTGTGACGGAAATGTAACGCAATTGTACTGACAGGTACGCCCACCTTACTTGCGTATACATTTGGGCGGTTTTAGTCAAATCATACCACAAACTGACTTAGATTTGTGGGGGTGTGGTTACACAAAGCGTTTCAGGCAGGTCTGGGTGAGCATTCGCTTTTATATAGAATGCATCCTTTGTTCCGACACTTTTATTTTAGCAATTTTACGTGTCTAATACATGCATGGGCAACTTATAACACACCAAAGACACAGAAAAACATGTATTCCCGCCATGACCCCTTTAAAAATGGTCTTTAATACACTTCTGTATCTTGGAGCTGTGGTGTGCTAACTTTGCCTTGTTTTTTGAGCATTTTTGTTGAGCATGTGTGAGTTTTTGTTTTATATAAAAAAAAATTTGTAAAAATTTTTCTTTTCATATAAAATGCCCCCCCCCCAAATAAATTTCTAATTCCATTTAGCATTTTTTGTGTGTGAAAATTACCTTCTGGTAGATTCGTAGCCTCCTCTGTCCTATCGGCCTCCATTTGCTCTTCATCCGCCATGTGAGGCCTTTGGGTCTGTTTGTAGAGAGTCTGTGTAGGCCTCCAATCTGGAAGAGCCATGTTGGCACTCTGGGCCTTACAATCTAACCAGTCTCTACACACCCCGAGCTCTCTCAGTCGGCTTGAGATGGCATCATATTTGGCCCTGCTCTCTTCCTCTTCCCACGCCTGTCTCTCCCTCCACACTAAAAGCAGATTTTTAACTTCCTCCCCTCTCCACTGTCTAGTTGCTCCCCTGGTCCTCTTTTCCTCCCCGGCATTGTTTTGTTGCTCTGTTTTGGGCTCCATGTTTCTAAGCTTGCCTAGAAATGGCTTCTGTTTGTTCGTCTCTGCCTTTATCCTCTCCGCTCCCCCTCCCTGTAGACTTTAAGCTCAGTGTCCAAGGCAACCAGACGACTGAGCCAGTTAGGAACGCCCACGTGACCGAGAACAGCCTCATGACTGGCTTAAGCTGTGTGCGGTGGGGGAGGGGTGCGGTGGAAACGTGAGAAGTGGCTTGGCGAGCAGCTGCACTTGCAGTGTCTATCTCTCAGTAAGACATGTAGAAAAGGCTCAGAGGCTTTCTTCTGCGCTGAGCCGCTGTTTTGAATGTGTCTTGTGTTTATCGAGTTGTATCTTCAGGCTGCGAGACTCTCAGTCCGCCTATTGCTCTCTGCCTCTCTCTTGTTCTCGCTGCCCCTCCCCCCTCTTCCTCATTCTCACTCTGCCTAACAGTTTCACACAAACCAGTTTGATCTGCTTTGTCACATGCTGTGCAGCCACTGACTCATGACATGGATTTGGCTTGATTTGATATTGTTGGTGTAAAATAGTGGGAGAGAGGGATTGATCGGAAGGACGTACTGTCGACTCCAGTCTTGCCAAGACATGTTGCTTGTTGTAATCTAATTGTTATCTACATGCAGTATCAGTTCTCCAACAAATGGTCTCGGTTTGAGGCAAAATGTGCATTTCTTGTTTATTAAAGGAATGCAAAAATGTTACTTACAAGTGAAAATTCATCATTTACTTAATGTTGTTTACAACCTGTTTGTAGAACACCAGAAGGTGAACTTCTGAAGAGTTTCAATTACTTGAACCTATCGGTCAGACCAGACATTAGGAGAGCTCATCCCCCCATCCATCCCTGAATAGGCGTAAATAGGTAAAAAGAATGTGACAATTCGAAGGTGTAAGGTGTGAACGACATAAACAATTGTTTTATTGAGCTTGTTTTGGTGAAAAAAAACAACAGCTTGTGCAGTTAATTCATTGTCTACTGTGCTATTTATACTATTGATCACGCAGGGATGTTGGCAGGGGTGTGCGTTTTGTTTTTATATAAAAACAAATCTACTTTTTGAAACTAGGATCTTTTTATTTATAATCTATAAGAACATTTAATTAATTATGCTGCACATTTAATACAATTAAATTCCAAATATTTTCGTTTTATTTACATCATTTAGGCCATTTTAAATAATAAGCACATTGTACGTATATATTTCACTTAATTTCTATAGCGCTGTTCATTGCATTGGGTCAAGAAAAAATTGTTTACTATTTTTAGGTGCGTGTAAGTAAAACGATCATTTTTGTTAACTAGTGATAACATTTCTCCCCAATTCCAAATGAAAATACAGTTTTTAATTTGCAGAACATTGAATCGGGGACAAGCTAACAAAAGTTACAAAAAGATGCAATGTTTGCAGATCTTGAATACTGCGAAAAACACAATACTAATGTTGTTACATGTATTTTAGGAACGGCTCAAAAATGAATATTTGATCAATAAACCAGATTTGTATTTTTCATTCTCTCAGTCTTTCACATTGCTGACTATGTCAGTCCTGAGGTTTGTTTCTGTTGAAATACAACAGATGCTGTACTGGAATCGCAGCAATATGTGCAAAATTATCTCTAGAACATAAATTGCAATGTATATGTAAATTATTGCATTTACGTTTCAAAATATGTCAATGAAGGTGTTAAATGTTTTTTATGTTAAATAGGGGTCAAGAAAGTGCTGGAATTGTCACAAGTAATGGAACAAACCCCCCAACATACACCACCCTAAAGGTACTGTAGGAATAAAACTGTTTCAATGTGTAAACGTCCACTTCACACTTTAACACACATTTAACACATTGTTTATACATCCCCCAGAAACCAATGTTTTAACACAGCAATGATTGCAGGATTAGACATGCCTGAAATAGTTTCTTTCTTTCTCACAGGGCATGGGATTAGTAAATACAGCTTTTAAACCAGATGATTTACTGAAGCTCCGCAACGGCAACCTTGGGATCGGACACACACGTTATTCCACCACAGGGATCTCAGAACTGCAGAACTGCCAGCCTTTCGTGGTAGACACCCTGCATGGCAAGATTGCAGTGGCACACAATGGGGAACTGATCAATGCTTCTGCCTTACGCAAAAAGGTGGGCTTTGATTGTTAAAGATTACTTGAGACCTACCATTTCCATATAAAATGTGTCATGATTTGTGTCGCAGGTTATGCGACATGGTGTTGGCCTCTCCACCTGCTCAGATAGTGAGCTTATCACCCAGCTGCTTGCATTGACTCCTCCCATGGAGGAGCTGGATACTCCTGATTGGGTGGCTCGGCAAGTTATGCGTCACAAGAACGTCTGATTGGATGTCCACTTATAAAACCCTTAGTTTAATAAGTTTTTATGCATGTTTTGTCAGTATTAAGAACCTGATGATGGAGACACCCACGTCATACTCACTGCTCGTGATGTATAAAGATGTAATCTATGCTGTGAGAGACCCCTATGGAAACAGACCTCTCTGTATTGGATGTCTAGTGCCCATCTCCAAACTGCACAGCTCAGGTGTGTGAAGGCAAAAAGAGTCATTTAGCTGCGTCGGAAAAGGAATTCAAAAAGTTATTATTCAACACATTGATATATTGCTGCCCTTTTGTGTCTGATAAAAAAATGTCTAGACCCAATATTATGTGTATCTATATCTAGCACTGTATATCTATGTCTTGCTGCATTGTACATGAATCTAGCCCTTTGCATTTAAAGAAAATAATATTGCATTAGACACAAAAGTAAAAGCTAGAATTTTTTCTTGATAAATTTTAATAAGTTTATATTTTGTGCCTGATGAGGCTGGATGTGACCTGTTCAGTTCTTGTGCTAAACTCATTCCAACTCATTTTATTCTTTAGGTGCTGGAGAAGGAGATACAGAGGGCTGGGTGGTCTCATCTGAGTCCTGTAGCTTTCAGTCCATTGGAGCAAAGTATGACGACATCATCATGACAACCTTTACATTGCTAGAGTTTAAGCAGAAGTTTCATTTAGTTTTGTACAAGTCTCTTTGGCTACCTATATGTTAGGGATGATTATCATGTGACTTATCACAATATTTATTGCAATATCCGTTATCACAATATATATCAAATTCATCTTTCACCGCATTTTCTCTTTTTTACAAATGAATCAACTATTGTGGCTCTTAGAGAAAAATGTTAAATGGGTATTGAATAATGTACAATATAGTATTAACATGATATTGATCATCATGGTTTAATATCACGGTTATTGCCAATAACAATATATTGTGACCCCCCTTAGATTACATATTTAAAGTGTTACAACACACCAACTGTTTTTCTCAGGTATTACCGTGAAGTGCAGCCTGGAGAGATAGTCCAGATATCTAAACATGGTGTAAAGAGTCTAAGTATTGTCCCACGCCCAGAGGGAGACAATCCTGCTTTCTGCATATTTGAATATGTTTACTTCGCCAGGCCAGACTCCATATTTGAAGGCAAGTTTATCATTTTAATTTGCCTCATTATCCCTCTGTAATGGAATGCATTAAAAATAGAAATTAACCAGAAATGTTTACGTTCAAGGTAAATAAGTGTGCATTACCATGTTACAGGACAGATGGTGTATACAGTCAGGCAGCGCTGTGGACAGCAGTTGGCCATCGAGGCCCCCACCGATGCTGATGTAGTAAGCACTGTTCCAGAATCAGCCACACCTGCAGCATTAGGATACGCACAAGTTGTGAGTAATGAGCATGATATACACATTTCAACACTATTGGTTCACTAGGTGACATCACAAGCTTGAAAATGTGTCTTCCTGTAGTCTGGCCTTCCATATGTGGAGGTTCTGTGCAAGAACCGGTATGTGGGCAGAACGTTCATTCAACCAAACACTCGCCTGCGTCAGCTTGGAGTGGCCAAGAAGTTTGGGGCATTGACTGACAACTTTGCTGGCAAACGTGTGGTGCTTGTCGACGACTCTATTGTCAGGGGCAACACCATCTCCCCTATTATTAAACTGCTGAAGGAAGCAGGCGCAACAGAGGTAATTTTCATTTTATAGTGAGTTTTTTGGGAATATGTTTGCTGCTTTGGTCTCACATGAGTCTTAAAGGTCCACATTCGAGTTGCCTCACCTCCGATTCGGTATCCGTGCTACATGGGCATCAACATTCCAACCAAAGAGGAGCTTATTGCTAACAAACCGGAGTTTGAGGATTTAGCAGGTTACATCGGTAGGTCATTTTGCTTAAAAAAAATATTTTTTAAATATGTTATAATTAAATTTGTAATTACTGATGCTTCATGTGCTGTTCAGAATGTGACAAACATTGATGAAAAGTTGTTTTTGCTTGGAACAGGTGCTACGAGTGTCTGTTACCTGTCTGTTGAAGGCCTGGTGTCGGCTGTTCGAGGTGTGACAGAGTCACAGGAGAAAGATGAGAGGATCAGCTCCAAAACTAAGACTAGTAGACTTGGCCACTGCACAGCATGCCTCACAGGCAAATATCCAGTGGAACTCGAGTGGTGACCTTAACGCCTTCAAATAAATTCTGTCTACAATTATTTGAAGTGGTTTGTTGAATGCTGCTTTATGAATGGAATCAAAACCTAAAGGGATAGGTCACCCCAAAATATAAATGTTCATTAATTCACCCTTGTCATTCATAACCTGACTCTTTCTTCTGTGGAAAAAATATATTTTGAGAAATGTCTGTGGTTTTGTTTCCGTACAATGGAAGTCAATGGGGGCCAATGTTGTTTGGTTACCAACATTCTTCCAAATATTTTTTGTGTTCTGCAGAAGAAACTCATACAGGTTTGAAATGACATGAGGGTGAGTAAACTATTTTTTGGGGTGAACTAAGCTATGATGCTAGTTGCTAGCTTACTACATGATGATTCGGTTGTAAATGTACAGCATATATATAAAACGAACCATATACTCTGTTTAAACAGAAACATTCTTTGGATTTTACTTTTGAAGGCGACAGCTTTACAATGAACAGCAATTTAAAATGCTAGTTCGGATCAGAATAGTCTCATTTACAACACACTTAATATTCCTGTGAAAATAGTTTAGTCTTGTTTCATGCAAGTACTGTTTTCTGATTATGTTTTGTTTGAATATTAGTTATAGCAGACATAATGCTGTAAAAGATTGTCCTGCTTATACACACAAGAATCAAAATCTGTATGTGAAACATGTTTATTAAAATTTTGTTTGAACAATTTCTGAAATGTTTACTTACAAACATCTAATTAGTCAGTACATATGTAATTTGACTATTGATGTAAACATGTAAGAAACATGGGTCCTTTTAAAACGATATTAAAACTCGAATATAAAAGCAAAGAATATTAATTGAGAAATATGCATTTACACATACACACAAACATATAAAAAAAAGACAGCGGAATAAACTGTTTCCTGGTTTGATGTCATGCCTTGTATTTTCTCTGGAGTGAACTTGAAGCTTTAACAGTATTCATCAATGGTTAAACCCAGAGAATTGCAGATGTGTGTACAGGATAAACTCAGTCACTGCAGAAGGCCATACTGGAGTCGCCTCCTTGAAAGACTTAAGAAAACAAACAGTCGTTTAGTCTTCAATTAAATGATTGGTAATCCAATCATTGGACGAGGACAAACAAAAACAGTATACAAATTATGCAAGCACAATCAAAACAAAATATTTGATTACATTACGGGCAGGGCTGGACTGGGAAGAAAAATCGGCCCTGGCTTTTTTGGCCCACATCGGCCCTCCACCATTTCTGGGAGGGTTCATGCATGGTTAAGTCTGTCGACCGAGGGGGGTGGCATGCATATGTGTCTTCTGCATTCGTGTTGCGTGCATTCGCATTTATAATACTTATGTCGGAGCGGACCAAGTGTCCGTTCGGGCCCCATACGCTAGTGGCCCACCGGGAAAACTCCCGGAACGCCAGATGGCCAGTCCACCCCTGATTACGGGTACGCTTACACGAAAAAGATGTACTAAACTGCCTTTTTTAAAACGTTTTGTGCACAGACAACAGTGCTGTGAATATCTTTGTCAACGATCCCCATTTACACAGATCACAAAATCAACTAAAACACTGCTGTACAAATGCCAGGCCAATTGTTGGCAATGTCACTTTGTATAGAAACATGTAAAACATGTGCATGACATAATTTTCACAAATTAGTATTTTTGTAGTTTATATGGAGACAGGTATCGTTTTTACAAAGCCGTTTTAAAAGATTTGCATTTTTAGGCTTCCAAAACGCAGTTGACATGTAAATAAACAGATAAAACACTTAAGTGTTCTGTTTAAAGGACCAATTTGTGAAATTTAGCGGTGAGGTTACGAATTGCAACCAGCGGCTTACTCCACCCCTACCCCCTTTTCGAAGCATTAGGTGGCTGAAACAGAACTAAAATGTTGTCACGTTTTCGCTACTTTGGCGAAGGAGATAATGTATTAACGAAACACGCTCTGTAGAGCAGTTTGTCCGTTTAGGTCTACTGTAGAAACAAAATGGCGACTTCCACGCTAGGGGACCCAGTCCCACAGTGTATGTAAATAGAAATGGCTCATTCTAAGGTTATAAAAACATAACGCTTCGTTATGTTGGGTCTTTATTCAACTCTATAGACAGTTATGAATATTATATTGCATTTCTGTCAATAGATCCTCCTTAATATCACACATTGCACCTTGAGATCGGTGTCGAGTAAACTACCCCTAAGACAAGGTTAAGAGTGACTTGTATATCCAAGCTTTCAAACATGTTTTAGGGTCACAATTTCTAAGTACTAGTACAATATTATGGGCATAGTCATTCATTATAATTATATAATGGATATGAATTACCTCGCAGAGAGTGGAGTCATACCCCGATTAAAAGATCTCAGTGGTGACTGAGCTGTTAAAAAAACAAATAAACATTATGAGATGGCAGCTTATGACATTTAAAATACAATGAGTATGTGGACATTGGGCGACAAACCTTTAATATCATGGACTCCACTTGAAACATCTCTCTGCCAACAAAGCAGAAAACAAATAGTTTACTATATTGTTCAAGTGAAATCAAACATGTAAATAATAGCCACACCAATGATGGTCTTACCCAGGACGAAGCACTTTCGTCCATTTGCATGGCTAATTTGGACTCTCTGATTCGTCTAAGATTTCCTGTACCCCTGAGGAACTGTGGACTGGGGCACTGTAACAAGATGGCCCTTTCCCATGTATGCCTGTCTTTACCAGGTTCTGCAATGGAAGGGCTCACGTATTCGTCTTTCAGCTCATGTGGCAAGCGTTGGACGTGTTTAACGGGGGAACAACTCTCCCGGAAGCGTTTGAATCGCAGTGACTCTTCCACGTCAGGTTGACGACGACGTTTCTTGAGCGCAATTTTTAGGGGTGTTAAAGCAAGAGCGGACATGCTTTGGGACGTCATCTTTAGCTCGTTCTTGCACAGGTGACAGCCAGAGGAAGGGCATGGAGAAGACGTTCCGTGACAGATGAAGTGGTGATGTAGCTTTCTGAACTCTGCGTCAATATGGGAACGACTGGATAAGCAAGCAGACTTGGGACCTGGGAGAGAACGCTGATGTTCGGACAATCTTGGACTAATCTGGGTTTGCTTTTGAGCCATGGAAAAACTTTGTTGTGGCTCTGGACGGTGATAAAGGGAACGTTGGGGTGAAGACATCGCCTTGTCTTTTTGGCCATATGGAGATCTCTGCACCTCCGAATGAACTTGACAGTGGGCAGGAGACTTTCGCATTGAATTGTGTACTGCCATTGACTGTTGTCTTTCCATTGACACAGGTTTGAAAATGCTCATCCTACTAGGAGATAAACAACTGAAACCACGCTGTGGGGAGGAGACAGGAGAGTGTAGGCCGTCCCTGAAGCAGTCTTTATCCAATGAGGTGTGGGATGACTGCTGATCGGAGGGCCGTGTTGTTAGTGACATCCTTCTCTGCTCAATAAGAGACAGAGCCCTAGCTGTTCTGCCCGGTGAGTACCAGGCTGGTTGTGGACAGGTGGAGACCAATGAGGGTGGAACATCAGTTGACAAAACAGTCAGTTCAACGTCATAAGTTTGGTTCAGATCAAGAAACTGATCACTAAGTGAGGGTGAAACAGAGTGAGGAGTTGTGGAGAAGTCAATCACACGAGCGGTATTCTGTTCTGGCTTCCTGTCTAAACGCAGTTCAGTCCGTGGTGACTCATTTGACATTCCGCTCACATTGGCATTGTCCCTCCTAGGTGAGTAAAAACAGGCACTGGCCTCATAGGATGCATTTTTGAAAGGCGAGGGCTTCAGTTTCTTGAAGTTATGAAGTTTGCCGCTGTCCTGGATACAATTTTGAAGGTTTTCTTGAACTGAACTTTGTTTGGTAAATGACATCTCAGTTGTCTTGATTAGTGTCCTGTTCCTTAAGGAAGTAACGCGAGGGTTTGACACTCCAGCATGCCACTGTTTGCGACGGTACTTCTGCAGCACGGCTCTTGCTGTATCCGTCACATGCTGACGTCGGTACGCTTCACCGATCTGACTGAGCATGCCCGGATAGACATCCAGGAGGGTACTGCCATGACTGCTCAATGTTTTCTCCAGTTCTTCATCATCTTTCATAGGCTGAAAAGTCACTCCCAACAGAGAGCTATGAGATGAATTAATCACACTCATAGATTGCTGGAGTGAATCACCACCATGACCTTAAAAATAAACACATAAATGACATTTTATATCTGCTTGACTGTTAATTTATGCTGCTTAATAACTATTATCTTAAAATTTATGTTTCATTGTCTTCAATTGATGAAGAAACACATTAATTAATAATTATGCAATTCCTTTTTTAAAATGTAACTTTTTAACACAAACACTGAATTGTTTAATTGTTTATCGTGGCCTGCTGGGTTTTGAAGCAATTTAATACTTACACAGACTTTCATTGTTTTCCTTCTGATCAGAGTAGGGATAATTATCTTCAGTGATCCCTGACAGTTCCATCTGGTGAAAAAAATAACATAACAGAACTATAATATGTATTCTGGGTTAAAGAAACAGTAGAATGAGACAATTGACTGTTTTGGAGTTAATTATTTTATTTTTAACTAGAAAGTATACATTTTAAATACTACCTGGTCATTTTCCTGGTTCTCAAAGTCCTCTTATAAATACAAAAAGAGATTAAACATAGATAAAAATTGACTGCATACCAATACGATCCCATCTATTAAAATAAAAAAACAGTGAATCTTGTTTCTTACCCCTGATCGAATGGTTTGCCTTGACCTGAAGCTGCATGAGTGAAAGAGACAAAATGTTACGGTGGGTACATTATAGAGCCAAAATGAATATCATAGGCCAAAACTAATGAATATGTCTTTTAACAATTGTGGAATAATTTAACTATGACATGTAGAAATAACAGCACCTATATATAAGGCAAATGCAAGTATTATATTTAATATTTATTGTAATAAATATAAAAGTAAAAAATAAATCTGGGTTGTTGATAATAACAATTGTGATATTGCCTCTAACCTTCAGGTTTTCCAGCTCACGTTCTCCCTCTTCACTTTCAATGGGCACAGAACCTGTAATACATAGACCAAAACACAAATCAGTAACTTATATCTGTGTAAAAACTGTATGTTGTTCAATGTGTAACACACACGTTCGACATTTTAGCCTACCTCTTCCAGTCCTGCATGTCATTGTTTTCAAACAAACATCTATTCCAGGATCATTTAGAACGGAATACTTTAAAAACACAATAAACATTCTCCGTTAACGTTTTAAACTCATCACATTTGATAAGACTGGCGCTAATGGGTAACTTAACGTAACGTTCGTATAAACACCCCCACGTACCTTCTGAAAAATAGACTCCATCGTGTTTCTGAACACATCGTCATTTTTCCTAAATTGATCGGTATGGAAACGGTGTCCAGGCATGTTGTATGTTACGAAATCTATTGGAGATCAATGAAATTTAACAAACATAAACATAGATTGACTGCACTCAGTTAGCGGCCACACGGAATTTTCAAACTTCTCCGGAGAAAAAGCTCGAGCTGTGATTGGACGTTGTTTTACACGTCACTGTAACGTCATTTTAACGCGACGCGATTAAAATGCGAGTGGACGAGACGCTCATGCGTTAAAATATGTTTATGAAATGTGCAATGTATTTTACTGTTTGATCAAATATGCTTTAACGTAATTCCTCTCAGATAATGGCAGAGAAACTCCTTAATGAACTGGTGCACGAGGCGGCGTTCGCGCGCGGTGATAAAATAGCTGTCACGTTTGACAGCAGCATTGCAGCGCGCGTCTCTTTAACTTATGATGAGGTTATTTCTCTTGCAAATGAATTAACTGAACGCTTGCGCGTCTTTGTCCAGAAAAATGAAGGTGCTGTGGGGTTATTCTGCCGTACAGATGTCTTCCTTCCTGTCTGGATTATGGGGTACGATTTATTTCTAGTTTTGCGTAGTGCTCTATGAGACCATTTAGAAGTTTAGCGAGGCAAACGTAGACTAAATAATTTGCCAAACATATTTATTGATCAATTCAAATAAATCAAACTGTTATGTCTCGGAACAGTGTTCTACAGTTTCCTGCTGCATATGTACCTCTGGATCCTACGTCACCACCTCTGTGCATCTTGAGAATGATGAACAATTGCAGTTTGAACTACTGCTTGGTACAGACTGATCTGCTTCCCGTGGGTTTAGTTCAACAGTTTTTACACATTTTTCATATGTCCATATCAGACTGTATTATTTTATATAATCATATTATTAATTACAGTCTTTTTAACCAACAGCAATTCCAGAGTGCATTTTCCAACCTATTGTCACTGACGGTATGTGCAAACTTGTCCTCACACAAGCTCACTTTGATGACGTTACAAATAGAGCAGGATGCCACCATTCAACAGACTGAGACGGAACAACATCTCTCCGTCTCTGCTGGGATCAAAGACACCCACCAGAGGGAGCAGTTGGCTTATATTTTGCACACATCTGGAACTACGGGTCTTCCAAAAATTGTGAAAGTCCCGCACAAATGCATCGTGCCTAATATAACGCATCTAAGGTAGATGCAAATAAGACTCCTCTTTTAACTTTTTTTAAACAGTCTTATTGTATGATGTTAAACATAATGTGCTTTCTCTACAGATCTGTATTTAAGATGACTGCAGAAGATGTTGTATTCCTTTCTTCTCCGTTAACCTTTGACCCCTCTGTGGTAGAGATGTTTTTGGCCCTGTCCTCTGGAGCATCTCTTCTAATCGTCCCCTCGGCTGTTAAAAAGATGCCGCGCAGACTTGCACATGTGCTGTTTAAACGCAACACAACAACAGTCTTACAGGCAAGGGAGTATACACAACACTGTTTTGTCTCAGTGAGAGGTTCTAATCTAATTTCATCTCTCTATTAAAGTGATAGTTCACCCAAAAATGAAAATTCTGTCATCGTTTACTCACCCTCTTGTCATTTCAAACCTGTATGACTTTCTTACTTCCGCAGAACACAAAAGAAGATGTTTTGAAAAATGTTGACCGAACAGCGATGGCAGCCATTCACTTGCATTGGTAGTCAATGGGTGCCACCGCTGTTCGGTTATCAACATTCTTCAAAACATCTTCTTTTGTGTTCTGCAGAAGAAAGAAAGTCATACAGGTTCGAAATGACAAGAGGGTGAGTAAATGATGACAGAATTTTCATTTTTCGGTGAACTATCCCTTTAACTCACACAAATAATTTGTGTTCAATATTTTGTTTAACACATATTGCTTTACACATAATAATATGGCACACTTTATTCACTTTTTTCAGGCTACTCCCACTCTCGTTAGGCGATTTGGAAGGCATGTCCTGCAGGAGGAGGTGCTCAGCGCAGATTCATCCCTGAGGTTGTTGGCTTTTGGAGGAGAGCCTTGTCCATCTCTCACTCTTTTAAAGAGCTGGAAGCAGAAAGGCAACAGCACACAGATCTTTAATCTTTATGGCACTACAGAAGTGTCTTGCTGGGCAAGCTGGTACAAAGTCCCAGACAAACTCCTGTGCATGGATGACATGTAAGTGAAACCCAGCCCCAAACCATTTTAGTTTGTTTTAAACTGTTGCAGTGTATGAAACTGTGTATGTTCTTTAATTTTAAAGTAAAATAGTTGCAGGTGTTCAGAATATTTTGACAACTGACAAAAAGCATATTTGCATGAATCAGTTATTTTCACAATGAAGTATAAATATTAGCAGTCTGAATTTATGTTTTATGGTAACTTTGTCTGAAACAATTATATAAACAGGGACAGTCTATAGAGAATAGTGTTATCCAACGTTACAGCTTTTTCTGACTTCTAAACATAATTTAACATAGTAGTTTTGTCCTGTGATCATATGTTTACAATTGATATGTATTGTGTTATAGTGATGATGTGTCTGTGCCCCTTGGGGAGCCGCTGCTGGACACCATAATTGAAGTGAGAGATGAGAAAGGATGTTTCGTCACTGATGGAGAAGGACAAGTGTTCATTGGTAAGATATAATGATCTAAAATTAAGTCACTAAAAAAACAAAGCTCTTTATTTCTTCTGTTATAGTTACATGAATTATATTTATAGTTCACCCAACAATGAAAATACTATTTTCATTTACTCACCCTCTTGTCATTCCAAACCTGTATGATTTTCTTTCCTTCGCAGAACACAAAAGATGATATTTTGAAGAACGTTGGTAACCGAACAACATTGGCCCCCATTGACATTCATTGTATAGATACAAAACCATTTCTCAAAATATCTTCTTTTCTGCTCCACAGAAGAAAGTCATACAGGTTTTGACTGAATTCTTTCACTGTCTAATCATTTTCTTGTAGTTCGTTTTTTTTCCAAACACTGTATTTTTCTTCTTAGGTGGTCAAGAGAGAGTGTGTCTGCTAGATGATGAGAAAGCTATAGTCAGGGGAGCAATGCGTTCTACCGGTGACTGGGTGCAGGTGCGCAATTCCCATATGTATTTCCTAGGCAGGAAGGATCGGCTTGTCAAACGCTTTGGTCAACGGGTACATCTAGATGCCCTGCAACAGGTATACGCACTCTACAGGTATCTCCAGATAAAACCCTGAGCTTATTTGGTACAAGTGGTACCATGGCATCTTATGTCTTTCTGTTCTCAGACCATTGAGAATTTACCCCAGGTAGAGGCATGTGCCGTGAGCTTGAGTGAGGGTAGCAGGCTGATGGCATTTATAGTGCTTGCATCAGGTCAGCTAAGAGCCCCTTCATCTTCCTCCTCTGAAGACCTTGCTGCTGCAGATGTCACAAGAAACTGCACCGACCCAGCCAGCAGAGTAATTGAAGGGGCGATTCGAGAAAGGTTATCGCAGCTATTGGACAGTCACAGCATTCCAAACACAATATTCTTCATTCCGGCACTTCCACTCACATCTCATGGCAAGTGAGCACCTTCCTTAAAGGATTTAGAGGGACTGTCCATCCAATTACAGTTCTATCCTTTTGGTGTTCTACAGTATATCTGTATGATTTTTTTCTTCTGCAGAAGATTTTTTTCCATACTGTGTATATCAAAGGGGACAGCACTTTTGTATGAACTATTCATTTAAATAAATAAGTTTTTTTTATGGTTAGTGGATCTACTTCAGTCAGATAAGCTTGTTTTTTTACCCTGTTCATTTTGTTATAGCCACTTATGTTCTAACTTCTTCCTTCGTGTATTTTTAGGTAAAGTAGCAATGGACGAGTTGATGAGGATGTGTGTGACACAAAGTCAAGACGCAAACAGAGAAATTGAACAGGAAAACATTGAAACCGTTAGACTGAAATTACAAACCCTATGGAAGGTATAAATAGCATTTACGTTTGCATAAACAGTAACAGTTTAAGGAACAGTTTACCCAGTTTACTCGCCCTCGAGTTGTTCCAAATCTGTATAAATTTCTTTGTTCTGATGAACACAGAGAAAGATATTTGGAAGAATGCTTGTAACCAAACAGTTCTTGGCCACCATTGACTGCCATAGTAGGAAAATTGCCTTGTTTTGTTGAACATAAAAGAAGATATTTGGAAGAATGTAGGAAAGCAAACAGTTCTGGGGCACTTTAGAAAACCATTGTAATTTGTCCTACTATGGTAGTCAATGGTGGCCAAGAACTGTTTGGTTACAAGCATTCTTCCAAATATCTTTCTCTGAACTGTGCCTTTAAACTGCTAAATATAACTTGCATGGATTGTTTGTCCTTCTGTTATTAACGGTCATAGTTCATTTACAATAAAAAAACTATGTTCTACTATAGATAACTATATAAAATAACTCCTCATGGAAGAAAGCATTGCACAAGTTTCACATGCATGAAGTATAACAGAATACATCAATACGTTTCTTTAAAGGGATAGTTCACCCAAAATGAATTACTCACCCTGATGTCATTCCAAACATGTATAACTTACTTCTGTAGAACACATTTGAAGAATGTTGGTGACCTTCATTGACTGCCATAACGCCATTATAAGGACACAAAACCACCAGACATTTATCAAAATATCTTCTTATGTGTTCCACGGAAGAAAATCATACAGGTTTTAAACGACATGAGGGTGAATGAATGACAGAATTTTTATTTTAGGTGAACTATCCCTTTTCCAATTAATTGTCCATCTTACTCATTTCTTACTGTTAGGAGTGTCTTAACCTGGCTGATGATGTCGTGATTGAGGAAGATGCACACTTCTTGTTAAGTGGAGGAGATTCCCTTCAGGCCCTACGCCTCTATGATGAGATCACTGTTGCCATGGGGACAACCCCTGTGGACCTGCTGGAGGTCATATTGGACGGCTCTTTCTTAGATGTGCTTAGCCAAATAGTGACAGAAAAGGATTTTAACGTAATCCAGCCATCAAAGAAGAGAATACACGAGGATTCCAACTCTGTTGTTTCATCTAAAAGACACCACAAGGATATGACTACAGTGGGTGTCACGCAAAGCACAGCAGGTTTTATAGCGTCCTCTTTGAAAGAGACTATGGGATTTATAGTTGTGAGGAGAGCTGGTGAGGTTATTGATTGGAGTTGTTTTCAGGGAATGCAAGAGGACTGCTTCTCGGACACAAACAAGAGTAAAGTCATAGTTCAGAATAGTCCAGAAGACAAAAATTCGGATTTAATACTCAAGGCATCGCATGAACTTTGTGAGAGACCTCAAAATAACCCTCAAGAAGTTGTCAGCGATCAAGTTAGCGAACCTGAGAGAAGTGAATGTTCTCAGGGAAGTTCTGAGAAAGTTCTTCCACTTGGCCTCAGGGTCGTCTGGAGCTCAGATACGGGCAGATGTGTGGACGCGTCTCCGGTGCTGCTGGTGGCTCCTGAGAGAACCACAGTGCTCATTGGGTCTCATTCACACAGACTGCAGGCTCTCAATCTGAGAAGTGGTGAGGTCATCTGGGAACGTATACTTGGAGATCGGCTGGAGTCCTCGGCTGCTATTACAAAATGTGGGACTCTTGTGGTAGTAGGTGTGTACCCAGACTCTCAAGAGTATACATTGGGTCTCTTAGAGTATTGTGTGTACATATGTGTAACTGGTGTTTAACCCTTTTTTCAGGCTGCTATGACAAAAAGGTTTATTTCCTGGATGTTGCCTGTGGAGACATTGTCTGGACATTTGAGACAGGAGATGTGGTGAAAAGTTCTCTTGCCGTAGACCCTAAAACCGGGCTGGTCTTTGCAGGATCCCATGATGGATATATTTATGCATTAAACCCACTGGTAAGATTCCAGAGATGCAAAAAAATCACTCTTAAGTAGTCAAACAGTTTTGAATGTGTACATCCTGTATGATATATTTAATTATCTAAACCTTTTTATTTTTTGTAAATATGTTCTTGTCGAGTATATACGGTCTCTGTATCGTTGTTGCTGTATTTTTTATTTGGGATGTGGTAACCAAAGGTTTATGTCTATGTTTATCCCAGGGCAAGTCTTGTACATGGCAGCATTTTTGTGGTGGCGGTGCGGTGTTTTCATCCCCATGTGTACACCTTTTACCAAGACAGTTATACTGTTGTACTTTAGGAGGGGATCTCCTCTGTCTTAATCCAGTAAGTAGAGAATGTTTTCTAAAAACAACTTAAAAAATAAAGTCACGAGTCATCAATGTTGAGTGTGGAAGTTCGGAAGATTTTTTTATGAAGAAAAAACGTCTTTGTTATTTGTGTGTACAGGACAGTGGAACAGTCTTGTGGACGTATTCCAGTGGCGTCCCTTTTTTCTCATCTCCAAACTGCTCTGATTCTTGTGTTTTTATTGGTGCAGTGAATGGACATATAGTTGGAATAAGCCATTCTGGAGATCAGGTGAGGGTATTTACCTTGGAAAAGTAAAAGTGAAATTAAAGACTATTTAATTCTTTTTTAAGGCAATTACCTATTCATATACAGGTTTTGAAACGTGAAAAAATGATTTTGGAAAACCATGCTCAATCCATGTTTTATTATTTTGCAGTTATGGGACTTCTCCACTGAAGGACCGGTCTTCTCATCGCCATGCGTTTCTTCATTGACATCTCTGACAAATTCTCAGGGTTCTAAAACTCCTGGGAGCACTTCGACATCATCATCACCCAATTATGTGGTCACATGCGGGTCACATGATGGTCACATATACTGTTTAAATGCTCATAACGGATCTTTACTATGGAACTTTCAGACCACAGGCAAAGTGTTTTCTATTCCATTTATGTTTGACGGCAGTCCGTGGGGTTTTGGAACACTGGTAGCTGTGTGTTCTACAGACGGGACAGTGTGGATTTTAGATGGAGAAACAGGAACATTGAAGGCAGCTTTTTCTTTGCCTGGAGAACTTTTCTCCTCTCCTGTTGTATGGGGCCAAACCTTAGTGGTGGGATGTCGTAATGATTACGTTTACTGTCTAGAACTTAGCAGACGGTAATTAATCACAATTTTAAAACCAGGTGTAAATAGATAAATATATATTTTATGCTTTCAGTTAAAGGGATAGTTCGCCCAAAAATGAAAATTCTGTCATCGTTTACTCACCCTCTTGTCATTTGAAACCTGTATGACTTTCTTCTGCAGAATACAAGAAAAATATATTTTTAAGAATGTCGGTAACCAAACAGTGGTGGTACCGATTGACTGGCATTGGCTTTGCATTGTTTTCTGTTGTAGTGCATACGTTAGAAGTGAATGGGTACCGCCATTGTTCGGTTACCATATTCTTAAAAACATCTTAATTTTGTGTTCTGCAGAAGAAAGTAAGTCATACAGGTTTGAAATGACAAGAAGGTGAGTAAATGATGACATCATTTTTGGTGAACTATCCCAAAAAGTGTCTATGGTAGAAAATATTTGATGGATTTTGGAATAATATACCTGACAGGATATGTTAACTAAATGCTAACTATTAAACTAGCAAAGTGTGTTTTGAGTAAAAAATCAGTAAATAAAAACAGAATTTCATTTTCGTAGACTTCAAACGTCTTTCTTTAATTTTCTCTACACATTTCGTAACATTTGCGTCACTTTTTCCTTAATGGATATTTCTAAAGTAGAACAAAAAAAGTGCAATTATCAACAAACTATTGTTTTTGTTTCATATCACGTACAACACTGTTTACGCTACGCTATTGCACACGACCAATGTAAAAACAAAGTGATGTAACTGCAGTTCAAGAGATCTTCATAAGAATACTGTCCATTTCGTTTCACTTCTATACATACATACATACCTACATACATTACATACATACAACATTATATTAGATAGTGGGGTCAGTGGCTCTGCTGAGAGATCAAGGCTTCCATTTATTAATTTCATAACTTAGATAATTTTTATCCAGAGCGATTTACAGTTCAGGTCCAGCTTCACCTAAAGCAAATCCCTCTGGAACAATCAGAGGTTAGCTGCCTTTTTCAAAGATATAGAGGTGGCGTCCAGTTATAGTCCATTCACTCCTTTGTTTTTGTTTCAGAAAACACTCTTTGGCTAGATCTCTTGTTCTTCCCCCCACGGGATGTTGCTTTTGAAGCACTGATCTCCCATCCCTTTGCCATGTCACGGGTTTGCTAATTAGCTGTAAAAGAGATGCTAGCACACGCTACGCCAGGACAGCATTGTTTACAGTATGTTACAGCAAGCAGGCAGTTTGTTATTTCCGGCAATCGGTTGTACGGAAACAGGCGGGTATAGACACTGCAAAATGTAGTGTTGTTGTCAATTGACAGCACGGCTCTAGTGCATATAGTGATATGGAAACATTATTGAGAAGTTCAGAGTTAGTTCATTACATTAGTAAACAGTGTCGACATGTTCTTATCATGATGAGTTTTAGCAATAGTTAAAATGACAGTACTCACAGTCGTCACGGACACAGTGAAGATCTTTGTACTTTGCCAAGATATCAAATATAATAAGTTAGGGAAAACAGAGACCACATCTGTCCATCAACAAAGTGGTGTCAACGCATTCGGGTAAATATGAAAAACGGTCGCCAAACCTAAAAAACAATACAAAACTGTTGTTTTGATGCTCATGCATGTGGGAGTAAAGAGTGAGATTTGTCAAGGTTATACCAACTGTGTTGTCGTTATTATTAGCCCTTGAATTGCTTCCCAGAACTGTCACCAAAGCATACTGTCTTGTTTTATTTCAGATGTTTTAAACTGTGTTGAAAATTAAACACATTGATTTAATAATATCTAGGATCAACAATTTGACATGCATTGTGTATATACACTGATTTTTGGATAACAGGTTTTTGATTGACTTTTAAGACATGAAGGGCTACACTTGCTGCCATAGATTCTAAGAATTGATGGATTGACTGTGACAGGAAAGGATTAATTAAACTGTTGATGTACAGAAAGTTTAGTCGTTTTTGAAAACCAAAGAAATAAGGGTTGGCTTCGGAGATGGAGATGTGTTTCGTCGTTGGTTCTTTGATCCATCTGACGGAATTCGGAGCGGAGCATCTGTATGTAGGCACAATGTTTTGTCATTATGGCAATACATTTTTAAAACTGAAATACCAATTATTAGGAAATGCCTGATTGCTTGTGATTTGTGGAAAACTGAGTTCAAAGGTTTCTATGTTGCCATGTGTCGCCAGAGGTGAGCTGTGGTGCAGTGACCTAACTGATGTGCATGAAGGAGATGAGACTTATTTGCTTTTTTATTGGGTCAAAGTATTCGATCACTTGATGATCTGTGGGCAGTCGCTCCAGGCTTTGGCCTTACGCTTGGCTAGGGCGAGCCAGGCAGGCTCGGTTGAAACCTGGGTGGTGTCACCAGGAGGGAAGCGCTTTGTCACATCCTTCGTTGCTGGCGGAGAGGGTGTTGGGTCTGTTATTTCAACTGTCAAAATAAAGAAAATAATCTGTTTCAGGTGTAATTCCACAAATTGCTGTTCAAATAAGCTTTCATTGATAGTAACATGTACAGTTAAAAGAGCACATTCTTTTCTACATTTGTGGTGTTGACTGTCTCAGTTGTATGTATCGGAAGACCTGGTTTCGCTTGAGCGGGGCACTTCTTGGGACCTGCGATTCAGCTAGTAGTAGGCGTATAAAAAGCATCAAAACATACCAAACCTTTAAAATACTGCAAACATTGTGCAGTTTAAGGGGCTTTAAAGGTCTGGAGTTATCGAAAACAAGTCAGCATATAAACAAGCAAACTAGAAAATTATTTGCAGCAAACGTAGTGATCTTCACCTGTGACTGAACTGGGCAATGTATTGGCTTTCTTCAAGTTGTCGCGGCGTTCAAAGCGGGCCAGGAGTGTGTCTGGTCTCTTATGTTCAGGTGCTGTTTGCTTGGGAGGGCTGGAATTGAAATTCCCTTTATCCTCTGTGGGACTGACCATTCCAACCTTACAGATGCAAAGAACAGTTGTGTTTTTTCTTCAGTTGCAGTTATAGAAGGATTTAGGTGTAGCATTAGTGTAACCTTATAGTTTACAAATTACGTACAGTATTAACTGTATAGCTACATACCACCATAGCTTGCGTGGCCATATTTATGATATATACATACGCTTTCTCTTTCCCTGGCCTGTTTCTCAGCCAGCTTTGCTTCTCTCTGGCTTCTTCTTTCTTCTCGGCTCTGCTGTTGTTCTCTGAAGCCTTTCTGTTTTTGCAGTGCCATAGTGATCCACAACGGTCCTATCTCTTTCTCCTGTGTCCGTGAGCTGTCCAGTGAGTGCCTGGCCTGCAGTGATGGTTTTTCTGTGAAGACAGAAATTTAGAGTGTCAATTTAACAGGAAGAGTGGTTTTAAAGCCACCGGCTATTTTAATTTTCAATCAGTTGAAGACTTTCAAACTTTAATTCAATTCTCAAATATAGCTATAACTCTAATGCATGCAGATTTCAAACCTCTTTTGATGAGTTCAGTCCTGCGATCTGTTTTTTCTCTCCATGGAATGCTGATAGATGGAAAAAATGACTTCTTTTCTTTAACCTCATCCTCTCCTTGTCCGTTTCTCTGAGACTGTACAGATGGTGAAATGTCTTCCTTATGGTCCCTGCTCTGCTCAGCAGCTATCTGTCCTGGCGCCTCTGTTGTTTGTGAAATCATATCCCCTGAGGTCCGCTTGCCATGTTTTGGAAAAGGAGAGAGTGGAGGTGTGGCACCTTCAGAGGGTTTCGGGGAGGCAGCTGGTTTTTGGTAACGTGGAGGCTTAGGGACAAAGTTATCACCTTCATTGCGTGAAGAAAGAGTACTTCTACCAAACTTGATTCGGGGTTCTTTACTGGGCACGGCAGTATGGTACCCAGCAATCTCTTGTTGTGGAGAAGCAGAGCTTGTCTTTTCAGAAAGTGTAGACGTGTCAGAGTCTTGATCGATGGATGTTAGAGGTACTGGGACCCCTTCAAAACTGTCACCTGCGCTGTACCTTTTCTTCCTCTTTTCTGCCGATTGTTCATTATGGAAGCGAAGAGAGTAGTTGGTCCTTCTCAACTTGATTCCAAAAGGCGAGGGTTGCTCATCACCACTCTGATCCTTCTGATCCCCCTCATCTTTTGTTTCAAAGTCCTGTGATTCTGCCTGACTTGGCAGCCGAGTCTCAGAAATCTGTGAACTGGGAGATTCATGTGATGGACTGGGAACAAGAAAGGAGGGGAGGTCTTTGGCAAACATGCATTCTTCAGAACTATCTGTTATGCGAACGACCTTGCTTCCCCTGTTCTGGATCTTGGTACCTGAAGAAGGCAACTCTTTTGGGACAGGGGGACTTTCTGTAGATGCTGATTCTACTTTCCCTCCTTCTCTTTCTTCCTGACTGAAAACCTCAGAGTTCCTGTTCGAATCAGCGAATTTCTTTCTAGCTGGAGTAATGGAAAACTTAGCACTGGCTGACATTGTCTTCCTGAGGTTGGTGTGAGAGAATGGCACTGTATTTAGATCCTCACTTACTGGTCTGCTCTGGGATTGCTTGTGACTCTGATCTGGGTATTCAGGATATTTTCCCTCCTCAGCACCTTTTAAAATTTTTGATCGTATACTTGCCCATTCTGCCAGTACAGCAGCATTGGATTGGTCTACAGATAAGGAAGACTCGTGTAAAGATTTTGTTTTCCCAGATTTCCGATCCGGAGATGTTTTGCTCTTGGTTGGTGGAGTGCCCATGGCTTTCTTCCCCTCAGAAAGACCAAGAAGGGATTTGCATGCTGTGTCCTTGATCTGATCGAGATTGACTGCAGTTCCACAAAGCTGAGCTCCTGTCACAAGAATAGCGGTATGAGGGACATAAAGAGATGATGAAAGAGTTGGGGATTCAGTGCATCCTGGAGAAGAGGCTTTGGCTCCCTCCCTGGTTTCAGCTCTTGTCTCATCTTGTTGTCCAGTTGCCGGAGTAACAGGGGTAAGGTTGACCTTCTGGAAGAGTATCTGTTTCTCACCCGAGGATACCTTGAAAGTGAAGGGTCTCTGTCTCTCTTCCATCTCTCTCCATCGCAGTTCCTCTGCCTTTCTCTTCCACTCTGGGTCAGTGACTTTAGCCTGCTCCTCAGCTGCTTGCTGTTCTTGCTGTTGTTTCTTCCTTAGTCCCTCCTCCCTCTTTTTCTCTTCAGCCTCTTTCCCTTGTCGCCTTCTTTCTTCTTCATGAAGCCGTTGCTCCTCTTCTCTTTGTCGTTTCTCCTCTAACTCCTGAATTCTGTGTTTTTCTGCTGCCACCTCCTCCTTTCTCCTCTTCTCCTCCTGCTCCCGTTTTCTTTCCTCTTCTAGTCGGAGTTGCTCTGCCTTGAGTTCTTGCTGTCTTCTCTCTTTCTCTGCTCTTCTTCTTTCCTCCTCCTCTTTCCTTATGCTTTCTCCTTCCTCTATTCTCTTTTTTTCTTCCTCCTCTTTCTTTTTCTTTTCCTCTTCTTGCTTCTTTCTTTCTAACTCTTCTTTCTTTTTTCGTTCCTCCTGCAGTCTTAATCTTAGCTTTTCCTCTTCTTCCCTCTTCTTTTCCTCTTCTCTGGCTTTCCTCTGCTCTTCCTCCTTTTGCATTTGTTCTTGTCTGCGCAGTTTGTCTTCTTCTAGCCTCTGCTCTTCAATTCTTGTCCATTGCTCTTCATTCTTTCTCTCTTCCTCTTGTTCCCTTCTCTGAGGCTCAAGATGTTCTTGCTCCTCATTCTGAAGTCGCTTCCTTATGGATTTCTCAGTAGGCTCATAATCTTCTTTGCTCCTATGGATGTCTTTTCTTGTCAAATCAAATACATCTTCATGTTTTTGTGTCTCAGTTTCTTCTTGCATTTCAGAGAGATCCACTTCCTGAAATGTATTAAAAGATACAGTAAAACATATTTTCATATGTCAAATCTTTTTAAACAGCCACCGTTCCCTGTGAAGATCACCATCCCATTTACCTGTGTGAACCTACGATGTTTGCGTGACACCCTCTGGTTCTTCGGTTTGACTGACAGTTTGTGTTTGGCAGCGGTGTTGTCCAAGCATGGGACAAACTGTGGGACAGCGTCTAGATTGATGGACTCAATTGTACCAGGGGGAGGTGGCCGCTTAGTACGTGGGGATTTGACTGGAGTTCTGTGATGGATTGGATCATGGCTAGTAGCCTTATTATAAAGAAAAAACACAACAACAAAACATGTTAGTTGCCAATGGGAATGGTGAAATCATTGCCAAACAGTATTTTACAATTTTATGTCCAGTTGCTGCAAATGTCATGGATTCAAATCCCAGGAAACACAATTATTGTTAAAATGTATAACTTGAATTTACTGAAAGTAGCGTACATTATCTGCCAAATACATTCATATTTTGGCAGAAAGATGAGTCTGTATTACTATACAGTTTTAACTGGCTGAAGATTGTACATATTTAAACTATAATAAACAGCAGGACCATGTGACTTTGTATTGTTTAATTTTAATAAAAATCTACCTTTTCCTTGGCCTCGGGTTCTAGTGGCTCACTTTCCACCTGAGCAAGAACCCTCAGTGGACTTTGTGGTACATCTTCCTCATCTGAGCTACCTTCATCTCCCTCACTCTTTCTAAGTGACGGAGGTCTCTGACCAAACTTGATATTATGTCCTATTTGTTTCTGTCAACAGAAGCATGGACAGTTGTTCAACCAAGTGTTATTCAAATCTTCAAAAGCCCTAAATATACCTATATATAAATAATGTTTTATCATAAAAACTAAATGTGACCCTGCCTGTGAAAATCAGGCTAAAGTCTCATAATGTTATTCTGAGATAACAAGGACCAAAGTTTGATTTCAATCATTAATTTAAGTTTGATTTCAAACTTTGACATGACCATATTCAGTCAATGTTAAAGATATCAAGGTTATACTGTATTTTCACAGCATGTTCTCTACATTATGTAGAATGTAGATTATTTTATGGAGAAAACAGTACATTACAGCTAGGCTTTCAAAGGCAGGATAGCATATCATGGTATGAAATTATAGTGCATGGCTTGATTGTGTATGCAAGTATAAACAAACGTCCTTTAATTATACTGCGTTTGTACACCGTCTCACCTGAATGTTCCTGACTTTGTCTGAAACGTTCTCCTGGGACATTGTCTGCCCTGGATGTGCCTTCTCTGAGTCCTCAGGGATAAATATGCTCTCGTGTGAAAAAGCTCGAGACCCTAGGGTGCTTACCTCTCTGTGAATAGATATAAACACACTTTAAATGACAGAAATTCAGTGAATGTTTTCATCACACAATTTATTAACCCAACAGGTGCTGTGCATATACAGCTCTGGAAAAAAATTAAGAGAACACTCTTTCAATATTTTCAGTTTTTTTTCTAAATTGACTATTTATAGGTATATGTCATAAGCACAGAAGCGTTGGATTAATGTATTGTGAAAAGCCATTTTCTAAAATTCTGTGATTTACAGAAATTATTTTGTTATGTTTAAAGATTTTAAATATTTAATTGCTTAAATTTCAGCGCTGGAAATATACGTAATCTTTATAAGTAAGAAATAAGCCCCTCTGCTTCGCGTCGGGTCCTGATCACACTGTCGGGGCTTATTTTGCGATAACAGCCAGCTGTTTGTACATTATCCCGCTTATTAAACAGCTACTTGCCACATGAGGAAAAAACTGGACATGAAATGTGAATTTGAAATATTTTATTAGCTCATTTTTACCAAATGCAGACCTGCCGCGAGGAAAAGCCGTTTACTTTCGGTTTTAAGGTCAGAAACGACGTTCAAATGTCACGAACAGGCAAGCTGGTTTAATCATTGTAAATATAATGTCATACATGTTATTAAAATACATATTTATATTTAATTTGTAAAAAAAACCTGTCAAAATGATTTGCTGCATCCGGGTTACCGTGTTATTAGATTTTCGCGGTTGTTATCTGGGAATAACAAATCTGCAAATGTCGTGACTGGCCAATCAGAATCAAGCATTTCAACGAGCCGTGTAATAAAGCAAAATAAGGTTTGCTAATAAATTGCATCAAAATGGACACTGATTGGAATAACCCATGAATAATGAATCTAAAATTAATTATTAATAGGATTAATGAATAAAACTGGTCATGAGAACATCAGAATTTTACCTTAAATGTGGATCGTCCTCTTGGTTAACTGAGACCCCCCCATTGCAAACATCTTCAGTGGAATGGCTAGGCTTAAGTTCAGATCCCTCAAACCCACGTTCAGCTTCCCTCCTTTTCTTCTTCCCAAACAGACGACGGAATGGCTGGAATTTGCCCTGCCGTCGCCGCTCTGGTAAAAAGTGGAGTCAGGAGAGCAGGAAAAAAATAGTACCAAGTTATCAAAGAAGCTAATGCTAACTTTTTCATGTCCATACCTAAATAGAACCATATATGACATTGTATGTATGAAAAAGCCTTGATGAAAAGAAATACAGAAAGTTCAGAATAGGCATGAAATCATGTTATATCAGGTGGAGCCCTTGTTCTGACACAAGCACCTGCTATTATAGTGCCCAGATTCAACATCCTGTAAAGTCAAGGCCCTTTGATATTGAACTGGCATAATGGAACTAAAGGAAACAAGCCAACCCTTGAATGCCAACTGCTAAATAAGCACCTTTAGATAATGTGATCACCTGAAATATAAAGTGTTTATGAGAAGAGGTTTAACAGAAAGTTAACAGTCTTGATGCAATCTATTTCAGCTTGTTAAAGTGATTCTTAGATGTTCTTTAGACCTCCAATGAAGTCATTATTCACTGAATTAGTTGAAAGAGGCCCACAGAGATACAAAGATATTTCTTAGAAATATCTTTCAAACTGTGGAAAATATCTTAAGAAACATTATCAACAATCCTTGAATTTCTAGTGTAAATAATAATCAGATATTCATAATATTCACTTTAGGCAAACAACTAAGCATTACATATTGTACAGCTTTGTAACTAATTCATAATGATGTTGCATAGGGATATGCTGTAGGTTCCTAACAGCTCCTCAAAGTTAAATTTTTATCTATTCTAAACATCATAGTTTTTCCTTGTCGCTCATTGGCGTGTTTGTAAAGCGCTGTTCTTGGTAAAGTTACTTTAAAACAATATGTGTTGTAAAACGTCCAATACAAATAAACTAATCCATGCATTATCCAAAATAAGACAAGTGGTTTCCCATCCTGCCATTTCTGACTACAAATCAATCATCAATGTATAAACGCACAACCACATACTGTAAACACATTAAAGATAAAATGTACAGAATATTTATCATCCTACCTATTTAAACGGAAAACTGTAGATGCAAAGCTTCCCTGACATAATCGTGTCATGGGGTTTCCTTGTAGCTTAAACGGATGATAAGAAAATGGACCTTTGGTTTGTAGGGTTTGCTATGGATAGGCTGCACCTCCTGAGGGCAACAAGTTATTATGAATCATAAACGCTACAGAGATAAGAGCAGATCGGGAATACACTGCGTACAAATCACTGTAATCGTAAAATATCACAGCAAGTGTCATGCAAGTGTCCTATTTAAGGGAAGGTTTGAGGCTGTGGCTCTTTTTGGCTCATTAGAAGCCATAATACATTTTTCCAGTAGCATTCTGGGATGGGTGTGTGTACTATATCAGACTTTTTAAAAAGCAATGAATGTTTTCATTTTTATTTCATTTTTATTTAAGCTCAAAAGTACTTTTTGTCTAAGTGCATGTGTTTGTGTGTACCCTACACTTAATGTCTGTTGTTTGTAGGGGCTCCTGGTGAAACGCCTGGTGTGACGTGGCCATTCTACACCACAAAGTGGATCTGTTACAGGCTAAAATTGGAAAGTAGTGTGGAGTTACACAGTAAGCATGTTACTGCTAAAAACACAATGGAACATAAACAAAGAAAGCAGACATTTGGTCCCTTCATGTCCGTGGCCACTTCGATGTAGCATTCCAAAGTTAAGGGCGTGATGATAGTGTTTGTGTTAGTATAAGATTTCCTACAAATGTTATTTCTATCTTGTATTGACTGTAATCTCCCCTCTAAACTGCTGCTACCCCATTTCTCGGCCCACAATGTTGTGCTGCAGGCGTCCTCAATCACTGAGGCATATAATGTGAGTGGACACCAGCTACATTAAGTTCCTCAGACTGGTCTGTTCTTCTCCATCTTTAACACACGTCTGTCCCACTAGACAACATAAGAATACTTAACCTTGCTTCTCATACTCAAATCTATTCGAAAATGTTACAATACAATCCTTGTTTCGTCCGTCTGAACCTGACTGCTCCACTCCAACTACAAATTTTAGTGCATGATTATTCATTATCATATCATAATTATCATAAATAATAACAATTCAGAACTCAGTATGTCAGTTATTCAAATTTGTACTTCAGCTGACAATATTTTGACTGGCCCCCCCACAGCAATGCATGTGTGCATACTTTTAATGCATCAAAAATAAATGTAAGGTTTTGATTTGATGTTGGGATGTTTCCTGAACATTCACAAGTTGTCTTTGTAATTTGTCTTGAGAAAACAGCGTCAGCCTAAGGGCCCATATAACAGTCCTTTTCTTTTGTCAGCAGTATTTTTGTTTTTGCTGGAATAAGCTTGATACCCATAAAACAAGTTTTACTCAAATATAAAACATGCCACACACAGTCATTCTAGCTGAGAAAGAATGAAATTATTCACAGGTGGAACATTTATAGTTAAACGTGCTTATAAACTTGAGAGTATATGATTTACGCAGAAAGGTGTGTATATTCAGGACAGCAGATAAAGTTTAAAAACACACAGACACAGCACACAATTCTTAAAGAGACAGTGCTGATGACGTCTTAAAAACAGAACAATTTTTAGTTTGTTATGCAGTGTTTGACTGCACTGTCACTTTAAGAGCGGGCCCTCGGAAAGATCCTCACTCTGTTCTTCTGTTTACCTGGGCCTTCAGATACTGTTACCTCTACCTGCGCCCCAAGCTTAGCCTCCTTACAGTCCGTCGCCATGGATACGACGGGCTTTGTCTGCAGCAAGGATAGAGGGGGGATAAGCATGAACACAGAGATTTTTCATTGATGTGTTTGTGTGCAAGTCTGAAAAGAAAATAGGAGGTATATTAAGAGATATTAAAAGATCATAAGGCTTGATCGTACGTTTTGTTTCCCCTTTCCACTCTCAGTCTTTATTTGTTTGTTTTATAAATACTTCTCTGTTTTTAGGCCCATTAGATCACTCCACTATGACTTTCTTGTTTTCTGGGTTCCAAATTTAAGAATTATGCAAATATCACAAATATGTCAAAATATTTCATGCTGAACACAGTTTGTGGATGCAGTCTTTATTTCTTATTAACTCGGTTTTCTTAATAATGCAATCAAACTGCAGCAGTGTTAATTTTGACAGCAAATTTTGATTTAGTTTTAGTCATAGTCTTTTGACGAAAATGCAATTTAGTTTTAGTCACATTTTAGTCAACCCCATCATTTTAGTTTTAGTCTAGTTTTAGTCGACGAAATATGAAAAACATTTTAGTCGAATAAATATACATTATATTTAGTCTACTAAAATCTAAATGGTTTAAATCATTTACTTGGTGTAATTAAATGTTCCATACAAAGATTCAACTGTTTTGACATAATTTACTTCACCTTAGAATGAAATTAAACCAGGTCATTACCTTTATTTTTCAGAAAATTCCAGTAACTAGATATGCATTGTTGGAACGCAGAGTATTAGACCATGAACGACATGTTCCAGTTCGTTCAATTCCATTTGACTCAATTGACTCGTTAAGTAGGGCGTATTCATTCAGTTCATTCAACCAATGAAACGCTCTGACAGGGCTCACACTCAAAAGCTATTGGCTCATGGCATGCCTATTTGAAGAAAGAGCGCACTGTCTTTGCTTGAGACAGCAATGAATGAGAATAGCTTTCAAAAAGACATATTATATAAATTGTATTACATTTCTTTAGTCATGCAAACATGTTACATATTTGGTTGGAATGTACAGTTTGACTCACTTCATCACTTCTATAATCAGTAGAGGACAGCGCTGGTTTCTTTTGGCTGACTCTATGTTGCATTTCACGTTATGCAGCAGCTCGTGTTAAGTTAACATTGGCATATAAAACCTTTGAGCTTGCCTTCGTAATGTGTTTCGGGGTGACTCGCCTGCAGTCGCGCTTCAAGTTTGCGGCGTTTTACCGGCGATCGTGAAGAAAATAAGACGCTTTGTAACCCGCGTGGAGACACAGAATACATGTGTGTGCTTCCCCTTCTCCCAGAGACTTCTCTCTGCCGTTTATATGAGATAAGCAGCACATGCGCGCAAACTGATGTCCGCCAGGTGGGACAAGAATATTTTCGTCTCGTTTTTATTAGTTGACGAAAATGTCAGTATATTTTTATTACAGTTTTCGTTATAATGCATTCATTTTTATTTAGTTATCGTCTCGTTTTCGTCAGTGAAAACATGTCGTTAACGATTACTTTTCGTCATAGTTTTCGTTAACGAAATTAACACTGAACTGCAGTAAGGAAAAGTTTTGTTATGGCAAACTCTATAAGCTTAATTTACATAGAACAGAAATACCACATGTAAAAGCTCACCCACACACATATTCGCTGTATGACAAGCTTCATGCCATAGACATGTGTGTGGGTAGCTCCACAATAGTGTGTAATTTTAGAGTATTATTTCAGTAAATAGCATTACAAAGGCAGTAGTGTGAACTGTGAACTCTCCACAGCTTTTAGGGAAAATTGCATTAGATAACGGCAAAATGCAACACTAAGACGCTCGAATAACAATAGCCTTTAAATATAGTGTTTGTTGACTAAAAAAAACAATGTATGTATTTAAACACCTAGTTGTTTATTTACCCTTGCATGGCAAACTAGCAGAGATGGTGTTTGCAATGTTTGCGTTTACGATTTACGAGGCTTAAGGTCTTTGCACATACAGTCCGAAATTTTCGTATGCGTTTTTTCGTATTTGCCTCTCGTTTGTACGGTGTCTCTCAATTGTTAAAAAAGGTCACTCAAAATGCTTGACGGATGCGAAAAACGCAGAAAATCGAACCCGGTCCGAATTTTTTTATGACGGACGAAAATATCGGAGACAGTGTGTAAATGTGATTGACACAACGTGAGGTTGTTATTTTTTTAACGTGCGGAAATTTCGGACGTAAATTTCAGACTCAATGTGCAATGGGCTTTAGTCACTCTTTTTGATACATTAAATTAGTTTTTAAATATTTACAGAAAAAGACAAATTATGAAGATATATGGAGAATATGATGTCGATAGCACCCCCACACAAGTTATTTCAAATTAAAGCAAGATGCAGTATATTGGGAAAACATTGCAAGTTTAATACAGAATCAACTTAAATTTTAATATATCAATTTTATCAGTTATTCCAATAAAATGTCACTTCAATGCTACAGCAAAGCTTAGATCTTTTCAGTTTGGGCATGGAATTGTATTTTTGGATACAGAAGCAACTTTCTGTTTCTTTGAAACATTCAAAAAACGTGGAAGGAAAATGCCAAATCTAAAATGCCAAAATTGTCACCAGTACACAAAACTCCCTTTTGGCAGACAAAAACCATTTGGCAACACAGCACAGATAAGCAGAGGAAACAGTACATGAATACAGTGTAACATCATAGTTTTGTATGAGTGTATTGTCTTTATGTGAGAAGACAGTGTCCTCTGACTGTTCACAGGGTCATCCTGTCTGAACTGTCTCAGCTGTGAGGAAAAAACAGTGTGTTCATTTGTGATTCCACTCCAGATGTGTTTTTGCACATGCACCTGCGACACAACTGTACACGTGATAGTGAACTTGTTTATTTCTCATTTTCTGGCACGTGAGCACATATAAAGGAATTGTGAGCATCAGAGAAGCTCCAGGGTCAGACAGGGGGTTATGACAGAAGCACGCAAAGCAGCCACATGCAGTGCAGCAGGAGACTTTAAAACTACCTCAGACGTACATAAACAAGAGCCAAGCTACAAACGTTACTCCATTGCTAATTTAACCTTATTTTAATGGTACAAACTAACAGTGCAGTGCATGATATCATCACTAGATCTAATCCTTATTTTATACATTTCTAGCCCAGACCACCTGCCTTTGTTTGGGAACCGGAGGGCTATAAAAATGGGCCTGTAGTTGGATTCTTAGAACTGAGCCTTAAAATCAATGTTTCTATATTATAAATCATAAGATATCCCATAAAACCCTCATGAAGGAGTTGAAAAGCCAAGACCCTACGATGGGTATGCAGTATTGCAATAAAATACATGCTAGACAGTTATATTCCTGCAGTGGCTAATAGCAAAGATTAGTTTTGTAACTAGTGCCCAGTAAAGCGCCACCTTTTTTAAATTGCTTTGGGAAGGAGTGTTTCACCTTTAAACTAAGTCATACTACACTGTAAACCCTAATGTTGTTTGTACTTAAACAATCAAGTTATCATAACTAAACATTAAAAAAAATTGTCTGAATTACAACACAAACACAATTAACCTACAAAACTCATATACTAAAAGAATTTAAGGGGAATGAAGTCATCAAAATTGTGACTAGGAATAGGAGATTAGGAGCGGCAAAGTTTGATTTCTTTCATTCATTTCACTATGATTTTAATCTTTGACATGGCCTTACTCAGTCAATATTAAAGCTATCATGGTTATATTTTCACAGAAAATCACATAAAAAGACAACTTTAGCTGTGATTTCATAGGCAGGGTCACAATTTTCAATACAAGGTGCTGTGAGGAATACCAATAAGCCCTTGTGTATGATTTTGATGATTTGTGCCTGATCAAAGAATATAAACTAATGGGGCATTTAAATAGTTGTTAATAAAATGTCATAGGTCTTAAGCTCTTTTTAGTGTTATTTATGTTATTTAATTGTAAATAAAAGTTTTATTGTGGTTTCTGTAGCAAATCAATGGTCCATTTGTGGTTACCAAGGTTTTTTTTGTTGGTAAAACTATGGCAGAGATGGGAAGTACATTTTACTCGACTCAAGAACATTTTTCAAATATTTCAAATTTCACTTCACTCGATTATAACGCATACTTTTTACTCCACTAACAGTTTTACGTGTTTTTACCTTTAATACTTAAGTGCATTAAAGGAGTCATATGACGCGATTTCGTGTTTTCCTGTATCTTTGGTGTGTTACAAGTTGTTCATGCATACAGGTACATCTCAAAAAATTTGAATATCATGAAAAAGGTCAATATTTTTTGTCACTCATTTCAGAAAGTGAAACCCAGATATTATACAGATTCGTTCATTCAAAGAGGACTTTCGTCCACTGTGTTTTCTGAAGTCCACACTCAACGCAGCCATCTACCAGGACATTTTAGAGCACTTCATGCTTCCTTCTGCTGACAAGCTTTATGGAGATGCTGATTTCATTTTCCAGCAGGACTTGGCACCTGCCCACACTGCCAAAGGTACCAAAAGCTGGTTCAATGACCATGGTGGTACTGTGCTTGATTGGCCAGCAAACCCGCCTGACCTGTTATTCTATGGGGTATTGTCAAGAGGAAGATTAGAGACACCAGACCCAACAATGCAGATGACCTGAAGGCCGCTATCAAAGCCACCTGGGCTTCCATTACACCTGAGCAGTGCCACAGGCTGATTGCCTCCATGCCACGCCGCATTGATGCGGTAATTCATGCAAAAGGAGGCCCAACCAAGTATTGAGTGCATAGAAATGAACATGCTTTTCAGAAGCTTGACATTTGTGTTTAAAATATCCTTTTTTTATTGATCTTATGTAATATTCTAATTTTGACACTGAATTTTGGGTTTTCATTATCTGTAAGCCATAATCATCAAAATTTCAAGAAATAAAGGCTTGAAATATTTCACTCGATGTGCAATGAATCTATATAATATATGGGTTTCACTTTCTGAAATGAGTGACAAAAAATATTGACCTTTTTCATGATATTCAAATTTTTTGAGATGTACCTGTATATTAGACACGTAAAATTGCAAAAATTAAAGTCTCAAACCAAAAGAGATGTTTTATTTAAAAGCGGAGGCTCATCCAAACCTGCGTAAAACGCCTCGTTTAAACACACCCCCACATTTCTACGTCAGTTCGTGAGAAGCGTTGAAGAACACCGCCCAAAATGTATACGCAAAGAAAGTAGTGTTCTCGCTGTAGTTGGTGTTGCTGCCGCCATGTCGTGGAGACATTGTGTGTTTCATTACAAAAGAAAAACTACTTAGTTGGGTCTTCCAAACGAGGACACAATTAGAAATCAGTGGTTAAGTTTTATTTACAACACTGTTCCAAAACTCCAAAATCCGAGTGTGTGCAGCACATTAACACCTGGTTGTGCACAAAGGCTGTTTCTAAAAAGTGGGGCAAATCCAACTTTGTAAGGACAGTCTGCAACTTCTCACTCACAGACTGTAAGTACGTTTTCAGTTTTAAAGAATTTGCAACTGACTATTCAAACGTAAGCTTTTGTCGGTCCTACGATCACAAATGCAGAAATGGTTTTATATCTACGAGGCTGAATCCATCGGGAGCTGGATTTAGCCTCTTGTCCTCTGGCTGTTCTCCCCTGCAGCGTGATGCTACACGAAAAAAGTCAATATTAAGTCATTATATTCAGTAACTATGTCCCCGCTGGATGCAACAAATGCCTTGTTTACAATATGTCTTATTGACTTTTTCGCGTTGTGTCGAAACACAGCGTCAAAGGCTGCTCAAGAAGATAGCTAGCTACAGTAATTGTTAAATCTAATAGTTTTTTTTAAATAAAACCTTACCGATATGTTACGCTCTGCTGGCAAAGTCGTGCTGGCAAAGTTGATTAATCTGCAAAAATGCATTTTCTGGATCATATTCGGGCTTGAACTCACACGGTACGGGTGACATTATCAGTTGTCAATATGCTTTGAAGGCTGATGTTCCGAATATGGTAAGGGGCGTTACATTTCCGCTACATGGTGAGGTATTCAGCCAATCACAACGCACTGGGTAGCTGGCCAATCCGAGCAAACAGTGCTTTTCACAGCGATGAGCTTTGTTAAAAATCGAGGCGTTTCAGAAAGGTGGGGCACATAGGAGCAACACGGTATGTGAAATCTAATGGGTTTTTTTAACCGTAAACAGCGTAAACACACTGTATTACACCAAATACACACAATAATGTTTGTTTTAGCCAACCAATATGACCCCTTTAAAGATGTACTTTCTTGCTTTTACTCAAGTAAAATTTTTATGTACTTAAGTATTGAACATTTAATACTTAAGTATTATGGGGCCCTAAGCAGAATTTTATTTAGGGCCCCCTCGGTGTCCCAATACAACTATTGTCAGTGCTTAATCATTAGCTTCAAATATAAATCTAACACACCCGTTATCAAGAGCCTTGGGCCGTCTGTGGAAGGTATGATATTCAATATTTGAAAATTTAATATTTAAAAATGTACTTGAGAGTAAAAAAACTGTTTTACAAGTTGGCTAATTTGGGCTAATTCGTATGAATTCGTACGAACTCATTCGTACATTTTAGTAGGGTTTGCTTTCGTGCCAGTGATGTTAGGGTTGGGGCAGGGTTAATGGTGGGACTTCAGTATTGCTTTTTTCTAGTAATCATACATTTTTGTACGATTCACAATGTAAGAATTCTTACAAATTAGGCACCTAGTAAAATAGTTACGAATTCCCATGAGATCAGGTTGGGATTTCAAGAGCTAGCTAGAGTTAGCATAATCACCTTTACATCGCACAGGTTTTCCATTAGCTTCATATGCAACAGCTTTATACACCACACAAAGACAGATAAACAGTTTTAGATACACCAGCATACATGTATTTAGCTGTCAGTAAATCCTACACATTAAGCGTAGCGCCTGAAGCCTTAACCTAATGCATTAAGTAGCACCATATACTATGACAGCAAGCTAGCCTTAGTCGTACAATGGTGTGGCTTGAAGGAACAGCTAAAAATCACTAAAGCAAATGGGATGGCTGACTGCACAGCATATAGCAAAGCTGGTCTAGCGGACTGTGCTTACAGTGCTCAAAAGCACACTTTTACCTAGTTGAGCCGTGCAGCTGGATAGAGCTGCACACCACTGAAGAAAAACCTTAGGGAACATGGTTTGAACCTTCTGCACCTTGATTTACAACTGCTGCTCCTGGTTGCTTTAGGAAAAAATATAACACAACCATTGAATCGCAGCTTAAATCTCTATACCTGTATCTCAAAAAGCAGTCATAACAGACTAAATATGTTAACTGAGGCATGAAAACTGATATATCTAACTGGGTGGGTTCAGGATGAATGATGACATTTGGTTATGGAGATCAGATGAACACAGATGTTTCAGCGGTAGCCCATAAGACTTGGATGTCAGGGTTGCCTTCAGAGCTTGACTTTAGCGTTATGAGGCAATTCTGATCCAAGTGTTACTCTTATGAACTAAACCCTGGTGCAGTATAAATTGCAGTTTAGAAATACAATGTGGCATATACACTCACCTAAAGGATTATTAGGAACACCATACTAATACGGTGTTTGACCCCCTTTCGCCTTCAGAACTGCCTTAATTCTACGTGGCATTGATTCAACAAGGTGCTGAAAGCATTCTTTAGAAATGTTGGCCCATATTGATAGGATAGCATCTTGCAGTTGATGGAGATTTGTGGGATGCACATCCAGGGCACGAAGCTCCCGTTCCACCACATCCCAAAGATGTTCTATCGGGTTGAGATCTGGTGACTGTGGGGGCCATTCTAGTACAGTGAACTCATTGTCATGTTCAAGAAACCAATTTGAAATGATTCGAGCTTTGTGACATGGTGCATTATCCTGCTGGAAGTAGCCATTAGAGGATGGGTACATGGTGGTCATAAAGGGATGGACATGGTCAGAAACAATGCTCAGGTAGGCCGTGGCATTTAAACGATGCCCAATTGGCACTAAGGGGCCTAAAGTGTGCCAAGAAAACATCCCCCACACCATTACACCACCACCACCAGCCTGCACAGTGGTAACAAGGCATGATGGATCCATGTTCTCATTCTGTTTACGCCAAATTCTGACTCTACCATTTGAATGTCTCAACAGAAATCGAGACTCATCAGACCAGGCAACATTTTTCCAGTCTTCAACTGTCCAATTTTGGTGAGCTCGTGCAAATTGTAGCCTCTTTTTCCTATTTGTAGTGGAGATGAGTGGTACCCGGTGGGGTCTTCTGCTGTTGTAGCCCATCTGCCTCAAGGTTGTGCGTGTTGTGGCTTCACAAATGCTTTGCTGCATACCTCGGTTGTAACGAGTGGTTATTTCAGTCAAAGTTGCTCTTCTATCAGCTTGAATCAGTCGGCCCATTCTCCTCTGACCTCTAGCATCAACAAGGCATTTTCGCCCACAGGACTGCCGCATACTGGATGTTTTTCCCTTTTCACACCATTCTTTGTAAACCCTAGAAATGGTTGTGCGTGAAAATCCCAGTAACTGAGCAGATTGTGAAATACTCAGACCGGCCCGTCTGGCACCAACAACCATGCCACGCTCAAAATTGCTTAAATCACCTTTCTTTCCCATTCTGACATTCAGTTTGGAGTTCAGGAGATTGTCTTGACCAGGACCACACCCCTAAATGCATTGAAGCAACTGCCATGTGATTGGTTGATTAGATAATTGCATTAATGAGAAATTGAACAGGTGTTCCTAATAATCCTTTAGGTGAGTGTATATTATAAACATAATATATATATATATATATATATATATATATATATACAGTATATATATATATATATAAACAGCAGATCTGAAGAACAGGCCTCCATTCTTTGCTACATAAAGTCCAGTTGTGTTTGACGTGTTATTCTCAGGTAAAACGGAATATCGACCGATAAAAAAAATAGAGGTTATGAATTGTTTATTCCAAATTCAAATTGGATTGGATTGAATCGCAGAAAGAGAACTTGAAGCAGACTGTTAGTTGGAGGGGAGGGGTTTGATGGTTCGTTCCGACCATCAAACTGACATCATTAGAGAAGGACATTTTCAGATTTTGACTAAAGACTGCAAGGCAAAAAAATTTGTCTATAACAAATCTAGTAATGGGCATTAACAAAGTGAAACAGGAAATTTTTATTTCATAGGGACTTGAAAGTCTTACATGTTCCATTTCCAGATTTTCCATGCAACTCCCTCAAGCTGTGTTTTCACCCTTTGCAATGTCTGCAGTCAGAGACATGAGCAAGCTATTGAGTCAGCTTTGTGTTTTCCAAGTAACTTGTCGAGAATTGAAAAAAGCCCTTGTGTGAATCTACAAATGGCTTTTCCAGTGTAGACTGATCTACACATTCTACGCATTCTAAAAAGTAATGTATTACTTGATATTACAAAATACCTGTATAGGCTAAAAACAAGAAAGACAGGTTTAAAAAAAGATGCTCTAAAATAATGAATATTTCAGAGGAGGATTTGTACAAATTATGTGATGAGAAATACAGTTTATTTACATATATGTGTCACTCATTTATCACACCACAGTATGTTTTCTTGGCTTGATATTAATTTAATAGAAGTATAATATATAACAGTTAAAACAAACAATGAAAACAAGCAGTTATCATTGAATGTGTATACATTTATTTTGTTGGACAATGAATAAGACACAAAGAGCCTTTGACAAAATAATATCAGTTTCATAAACAGAAGCCTATTGTAACGCGCTCATGCTACACGCCGCATTTCACAAGCAAAGCTTGATCACCTATATAGTCTGGGGAGTACGCAAAAATAAAGGCTTACCTGGTTGTCGATTTATCAAGACAAGCGGATAGTTTGTACGTGTGTACGCGCATGTGTGTCTGTTCCACCTGCCTGCTGTTACTGTGGAGCTCGAGTATTACCTTGAGTCAGGTGTCACATTGCACAGGTGCAAAGAGAACTCACGAATGCTTATGGTGGCGTGTGTGTCAGTCTGTGCACAATGCACATGATAATGACATATATTCAAATGATGACAAATTCACATACATGTTCCTAAGTAGTGTGAAAACGGATGCATATCCCCATAAAACTCAAACAATGTGTTTTTGTGCATTCTCCACAAGCAGCTGGAGGATGTTTGTTCCCATGATCCCCAATGTGGGAGGGCATAGTCGCCTGTGTCCTAGATGTGTTTACACACGTGACGACAAACAGTGCTTGAATGTCCGCATGTGTCCAAGAGAGGAGAAAGTGGGAGATGATGGCGAGGTAGTGTGCCGCCTTATACTGCTGTCTCTGTTGCTGCTCACAGAATGCCACTTTGTTCATCGGCCAGCTTACCAGGGCAGGAAGAACAGACGTGCATTGATCATTTCAAACTGCCCAACGCGCACAAAGACGATGCTGTGACTATGCTTGTCTGTTTGTGTATTGTTTTAACATTTTCAAAGGAGCAACATTAACTGAATAGAGAGTTTTAGTATATCAATAAGAGCAAAACTGTCACTTACGTCACGTATAACCGTGACGTAAACTGCACAGTCTGGGTCACTTATGGTGGCTACAACGTAATTGTAGATCGCATAGGGTAATATGCAGTCTCAGAGGACACCAGCGGTTAGGGAGTTATCAGAAACAATTAAACCTGTCATTTTTGCTGTCTTCAGCAGCACTGAAGGACATGTTTACAGAGTATTAACATGATGGACTGTATTTACTTATAGACTCTGAACATGCAATGCCTTGCAGATGTATTTAGAAAGCTGATGTTTGCATTTTTAGACAGCTTAATGAGCAGGACAACTAACTGCAAGACGTTTTTAGGTTCACTTACTGAATAGAGTAGACACTATAGTGTGTAGAGAGATCTTAACCATTCATCTGAAATGCCCCGGCCGTTTTTTGCTTTTTTGAAGCCAACCATCTGGGCCATGAATGCCATGTGATGTATCATTAAACGATAGACTTTCTTGTAGGTGGAAAAGTCTACTTCACCAAAATTGAAATTTCTTGCATCATTTATTCACCCTCATGTTATTTCAAACCTGTATGACTTTCGTTCTTCTGCAGAACACAAAAGAAGACATTTAAAAAAATGTTGATAGTCAAACAACATTGGATCCCATTGACTACTGTATGGAGACAAAACCATATCTCAAAATATCTTCTTTTGTGTTCCACAGAAGAAATAAAGTCATGAAAGTGAATAATACATGATACAAATTTTTCATTTTTGAGTAAACTATCCCTTTAAGAGCCCATTCTTGTTATAGAATGTATATATCTAACTTTAAGTTGAGAAAAAGTGTTTGCCAAATGTAAATATATCTTACATTGTAAGTAATATAGGTTATAAATCTAATGCACTATGTTCCGTTAAACTTCAAAGTCTGTAGTGACTCTATAGCCTCATGCTGGCAGCGAATATCAGCGTTTAATAAAAACTCCCACAGAACAGACACAGAAGAAAATCATAGAGGAATCAGATTCAATCTGGAAACATTACCTTTCAAGATCTGTAGAAGAAATAAGCCCAGACGAGCAGCCCACTCTAATAAAGCACACTACCCGCACAGTGATATCTAACGGCTTAATACGAATCCACTGAGTCCAACTTTATAGTCTCAAATGTATATGTTATGATAAATATGATAGGTTAAAACCTGTTCTCCACTTGATCCACAGTGTGGATGAAACAAAGAACAATTTTTGGATTGTAATGTCATGTAGTGTCTTTTAATATAAGAGTTTGAGGACTTTGTAGAACACAGAAAGTAAATCGTACTAGTAGGAACCAATGAGAAAAACAAAAAAGTAAACTTTAGTGGTACATCATCAAATTAAGTGATGTATCTATTTCATTGATATATCTATTGTACATAATATACATGTACATGTAATATAAGTCATTATATAGGCGTCTAAGTATACGGAGTATATACTGTACTGTTTACAGATTACAACTACACTGTTAAACAGACATGATACTTAAAATTAGATGTACAGGAACACTCTTCAAAAAAGGTGCTTGAAAAGGTTCTTCGATGCCATAGAAGAACTTTTTGTCTACATAAAGAACCTTTAACATCTGAAGAACATTTCTGTTTCACGAAAGGTTCTTTGTGGCGAAAAAAGGTTCTTTAGATTATAAAAAGTAAGAAAGAGATTGTTCTTTAAATGGTTCTTTGTGGAACCAAAAATGGTTATTCTATGGCATCGCTGTGAAGAACCTTTTAAGCGCCTTTATTTTTAAAGTGAAGGCCTTAAGTTCAATCAATATATTTATAGAGTTCCTGAATAAATGAAAGGTAAACACTGTCTGTAAGGCAAGATAAAACATGGGTTTTTAAAATATTGGTCCCAGATTCACTAGAAAGACAAAGCTGTGTTTTCAAGATATTTTCTGTACAACATGGCTTGTTTTGCCAAAATCTGAGCAGATTGTAACAATTATTGCTGTGAAGCAGCTATATCAGTACAGTGTAAGCAGAGAGAGGTACGACTAAAGCTAAACCAGGTAATGTAATTACAGACACACATTTCTGATCTGTCTCCTGTCGCTCTCTTTCTCAAATACACTTGTGTGTAAGTGTATTTGAGAGAGAGAAGGAGAGAGAGAGAGAGAGAGAGAGAGTCACCTCCTATTACTCAGCACAAACACTAAACACAGAACGCATGTGTAACATTCAGCTCTCATCCACTAGTAGTCTGGCCTTTGTTGTCTGACTCAGAGAAACAATGTCAGCTGCCTTTCACTAAATCTTCACGCTTGTGTCTAGATCTTCATATCTCCCTTTTTCCTACAATAATATTGCAGTGTCATTGTTGTCTTTGGTCTGTATTGATTGTGTTTGGCTACTTGAGATTCAAATCAATCGTAGAAAAAGGTCTCGTCCAGTCTTGTTGTCTGTGTGTGTTTAGTGTGGACAGGGTTTTGCTTTCATTGTGGGGACCAAAATCTGACCCCACATCTATGGGTGTGTTTGGCTGCGAATCAATCTTTGGAAAATGTCTTCACAAATACAGTGAAATGAACTCAGAATCTTCAAAACAGCTGTAAAAACTAATAATATAAACTGCTTTCTGTGAGGGATATGGTGTAGTGTAAAAAAACCTTTTGTCTCTGTGTGTGCGTCACTATTCTCATCATACAAGTCTTCGTCAAAGCAACAACAAATCAGATTAATTATTAACATTCTTTATTAATAATTAAAATGTTCTGGGATCAGAAGGATTTGTCTGCAGGTGTTTGTTCTTTTTAAAATTCAACAGCCAAGCATGAGGTTTATGTTGAAAAAAACCTATAAGAACAGAAGCATATTAATATGCCACATCTTGCTGTTTGCATTACATGTGCACATAATTGCCTACTATCAAGGGTAGAAAACTAGACTTTAAAGCTTTAACCCTCAACAGCATGAGAATCGCCACTTTCCCTGGCTAATTGACTGACCTACATGTCAGAGATTGTGTGTTCTAGTATCTAGGCGACGTTTGCCCTGTTTCCATACACACATTCAATCAGTGCCCGTCGTTGTTGAATATATACTTCACGACCAGCGGTTACAGTGAATAGTTCAGATTCACTCTGTACATCTCTCTTTGTGAGAGATGTTTTAGTTATTTTCCAATAATACCAAAGTACATATTGTGTTACCATCTCTGAGGGCCATATTATCAGTGTCTATTCCTGTTTGAATATCTGCGAACTATAGGGCCATAAAGAATACCGTAGGGATCAATAGAAGACTCTATATTGTATTGTTTGACTGTGTCACACTACACTAGATGACAACATTATACCCACATAATGTTTTAGGGACAATGTCATATCTGTCGCGCATCGTGTCCGTGAGAATAAATAAAGCATGCTTAATTAGGTCATAATGTGATGGAAAATAACATCCTTCCAACATGTTTAAGGCACACCCACTGCTCTCTAAAGATGTGTAACCTTATTCGGATTATGCTGTAGGATCGTCTGTCTCAGCAACAAAAGCACAGACACCCAGGTCAAGCGCACAGGGCTTTTCCCCTTCACTGGTCAACTTGTATTGACGCAGTACATTTATGGATTAATATTAATTGGCCTTTTCATGCATTATTTACGGTGGGAGCAAAGCCTCAGGAGCAGTTTCTCTGGCTTCCTCAACTAGAACGCACAAATCTCCAGGGTGTCTTAGGGGAACTCACCCCCAACCCGAGGTCAGCAGTAGACTTCAGGGTTTTTTTTCCTGTTTTAAAAATGGCAATGTTTCAACTTCAAATGGCAGACCTAAGGATGTGACTGAAAGAGCAGCAAGACAGCTGGTGTGTCTGCTGTGAATTCAAAGGAGACAATATTTCTATTTTTTCGTACTATTTTTGAGAAGGAAACCCAGCTTTTCCTTCTATTTATTTCTATAGGCATACATAATTCAGATGTTTTTATTAAACAAACGCAATTGATGGTGACAAATACAAAAGACATCCATCTATTCATGTGTCTTATTAAGTGGCAAGTAGGTGGAAATCAGAACTTGATCTAGTTTTTGTTTTGCATTCAATAGTTATCCTCACATCACTTGTAACAATGTCTGAGCGGTGCTTAATGCGCAATAAACAACTCAAACAAGCACGAGCCCTAGATCAGTTTAGTGCGTTTGTATATGGACAACACCAACAAAGAAAGACAATTTTGACATTTAATATACAGTTAGGCATTACATCATTGTTACGTCATGATGAAAGAAAATTGGGCCAGACGCTGTCTATTAAAAATGCCTGTAGTCTAAATAAAAGACCCTTCGTATCATTTTACGCTTATGTCATTATCTGTAATCTACGTCTGTCTTATCTTTGTAGTGAGTGTTGGCCATTCATGTGCTTTATCAAAACGTGCAATGGTAACGATGGCATTTTTGCCACAAAAGCATGCATTGTGGCAGGTAGGCTATGCATCGTGAGAGAAAACGACACTGTAGCTCAGGGCACCAGCAATCGCCTGCACCAGTTCCCATAAGCACATTATGAATGACCGACGAATTAAATGATGTATTCATAATTCAAACACGGTATCAATCCTTTGCGAACATCGCTCAGAAATTCACAGCCTCACTTCATCAAAACGACTGTCATTCATAAATAAACGGCAAGAAAGAGCAGGACTGACCAGGCGTATTCTCAAGAATGATATGATGCTGACGTATAGACGGCATTTTCTAAACAATGGCAATTTTGTATCATGCATTTCAACACGAAATGCCGCTCGAGACGTTCAGTGTTGATGCCCCAGCTGCGCACACATCTGTGAAGAATGGTGGATTTTGGAAGATGAGCTGTATGACAAGGTCAGTATCGCCCACAAAGCAATGCAGTTTAAACAAACGTTTGATCGTCTGCACAAATCTCCTACCTCTTCTTTGCGTGTCGCACCACAGCGATCAGTTCGGATGCTTTTTTATTGTCTCGCGGCACTCGGTATCTCCCATTCAAGTCACAGCACGCGCGCTGCCCTCTTTGTGTATGTGTGTGTTGCTGATGCTGCGAGTGCTCGCCCCCCTCCTCCTCTCACAGATCCGTACGCATTCAGCGCTGCTTCCTACAGCTGCACGTGAAACGGGAGGGTGTGGCAGAAGCAGTTAAAACACAAACAGTCCATCTTTACCTAATGTTTCAGTTTCTGAAAGCACAGATACGTTTAATTGAGTGATTCGACACAAACCGTACTCAGAATCTGAAATCATAAGAGACTACGCCGTATATCAGACCTTGAAATTATCAGCAACTGAGTAACTGGAAACTCTCGAGGACGTCTTTGGTGACGTATGCGTATACCTAAATGTTACTGGAATCACTTTAGAAGATCTTGTTTTTAAACGGCAAATTAGGCTAGATTTAGTGCAACCATAAACACATATCATGAAAATACATACTTTAAACATACTGCACAATATCTTATTTCAGGCCAACAGAGTTTTAAATGTGAACTGTGTATTAAATATAAAATTGTTGAGCTATTATTAAAAAAGAAGCCTTTTGTGGTCTCAAATACTATACAACTAATATGTCTAGTATGCTTTGTTAAGTGATTATAAATGTCATAAATACAATCAAACAAATTACAATGTGTATCCAGTGTACACCAGACGGCGCTGTTTCAGTGTCTTTAGTGCCATGGGAATAAGCAGAGCGGTCCTTATTTCAAGTAGATCCGGCGCCATTTTTAAACAGTGTTACCGCCACCGGAAGCCCGTTGACTGGGGAGGGGAGGAAATCTTCCTTCACTAGTAAGATTAGCTAACTTCAGGACAGCTTTACGATATGGTAGCGCTGAAGAAAATTATTCAAATTACGATTGTGCCTGACATTTTAGGGTTAATTGTTGCATCGTCCATTGCATTTCCACCCGACGAGAAAAGCTTTTATTTTCGCGTGCCGCAATCGCAGAATGAAGGCTAACGCAAATATAATTTACTGGCTTTTGAAGACAGACTGACAGCTTGTGAAAATACGGTATATAAACAACCCCGAGTTTGCGAGTAAGTATGGATTGTGGCGCTTTGCCTGTGTATCGACTGATATAACTTAATGCATTAACGCATCCTTTGAAGTGTCAACGTAACTTAGACGACTTAACATTTGATGTGAAGCAGTTTAGGGTGGCAGACCACTAGGTTTGGGTGAAAATCATTGTTTAACAAGTTTAATGGGACTGAAAAGCTAACAAGCGATATGACAGCAGTCTCTGGAAAATCTCTGTTATAAGCTTCTCTGTCAAAAGCTTGTTGTAAGTCGATGAATGTGCATTTAGAGCGGAGTGTTTACTAGCGTTGAATGGCCATGACGACCAGCGCAGAGCGGAAGTTCATCAATCTGCGGAAGCGTTTGGATCAGTTGGGCTACAGACAGCCGCTGGCCATTGAGTGTCTCCCACTGGTCGAGAAACTCTTCAGGTATAAATACTGTTATATCATTGTCCGACACACACTGTGCTGGATTATACAAGTTATTGATTTTTTGCTGAATGCTCAAATAACCCTGCTGAATGAAAACAAAAGAAATGTGAGCTGTTAAAAACAGCCTAGAGTCAGAAAAAAGAAACTAGGGTTGAGATGGTTCTTTTTTGCGTTTTCATTTTTTTTTGCATAATCAAACTGTTTTCATGTGTATGTCAGTGATCTGGTCCACACCACAGAGAGTCTCAGAAATGCCAAGCTTGCTGCAGGGAAGACAGAAAAGGACAGTCGGAATCTGGATACCATTCTGGAGCCGTATAAAACTGATAATGCCCGACTAGTCAAAGAGAACAATGAGCTGCATCTTGGGCTTCTGAAAGTGAAAGAGGAGAAGGATCGCATCAGCAGAGGTAGGGTTTCACTATACCGTTCATATTTGACATTTTTTTAATCCACAGTAACGGATTATTAAAGCCGGTGTGTTTCTATTAACAGAGCTGAAGGCGTACATCAGAAAACTAGAGCATGAAACCACCGATCTGAAATTTCTTAATAATCAGTATGTGCACAAGGTTCGGACCCTTGAGAAAGACAGCAAAGCCAAGACGGAGCGTATCTTTCAGCTACAGGAGAAGAACATGCAAGCTGTTGTTCAAACACCAGGTTGGTTGAAAAGTTATCTTTTCAACATTTCAGTGGTTTTGACATCAGTCTGTTTATGTTACTATTAGGACACTTTATCATCAATAACAACTAATTTCAGGTGGGAAGAAACGATCAATCCCGTTCAGACGCCAACGGCTGCAGACAGATGAACTCCTCCCACCTAGTGGCCCCGCCCCTTCATCTGTGGCACAGCCAGATGATCCCTACATCGCTGACCTTCTGCAGGTGGCTGATGATAGGTGTGGGAAATAAACCAAGAAATATTTTTCTAAATATAAGAATTGTTATTACTTCAATTTTAAGGCTTTAAATAGTTTTTGAAATGCTTTTCATAAAAACAATAACACGTATGGTAGGATCCAGGAGCTCCAGAATGAAGTGGCACAGCTGAAGCTTGACCTGGAGAGAGCGCAGGCAGGAATCAAGCATCTCAACAATCAGGTACGTCTCAATGTCTTTAATTCACCCTTATTTAGATGGTTTACAATCCAGTATACAGAACAGTGAGAAATGTACAGCATATTAGTACAAGAACTAATTCATCCGCTCAGTAAGCTAATACAGGGTTGCTCTGAAGGGGAAGAATGTTTATTGAGCTGTTTGACAGCTGTTGAAAAGAACTTGTTGGGATTTTCTTGCTCAACAAAGACATCTGCCTGAGGGAAAGCAGCTAAAAGCAGTTATGTGCAGGTGGGATGAAGACCTAATGTTTTTTTTAGCATGTGTACTCGTGTATGGGATGCAAAGGAATTCGGCTGTAAGGATAGCCAAAGGGAATCTAAAATCCGTCCATTGAAATTTATCCATTAACTTTTTTCCTCTATGGACAGGTGGAAGAGCGAGACAAAGAAATCGAACGTCTGAATCGAGCTCTGGATGGAGGTCGACCCAATGATGTAATTTCTCTGGAGGCTCAAAACATCAGCAATGAAAAGCTTATTGCTCATCTGAACCTACAGGTAGATATGTATTGTGTAAATAATAGATCTGACAGATAGCTGCTGGATTAAGAGTCCAGTTCATGACGTCCTCTGACAACAGCCAATGACTTCTCTCTCTCAGATAGAGTATCTGCAGGAGACAAACAGATCCCTGGAAGAGAAAGTTGAAGGACTGCAGCAGAGAAAGAAGACCGTATCCAGTGAAGTTGCCGATCTGAGCACTCGAAATCAAGAGCTGTGCCAGGAACTCACGCAAATAGATCAACTCGCCCAGCAGCTTGAGAAAGACAAAGAGATGGTTCTGGAGACTGCTGACATGGAGCTTCAAGAGGCCAAGGTGATTGAGGAAGGGGTGTACACACCAACTTGAACATGCAGAATGATAGACAGGGAATTGCGTTTATGATTTTCAAAAAAGTCTGCGCTGTTTACCTGACTTTGCCTAGGGGCTGTCACAGAGACAGGTGTGATTTTTCAAGACCCCTGTTTAGGCTCGTTTCAATAGTTGGTGTCACTGGCAATACAAGGTGTCCACCCGCCTACCGATTACATCGACCGCGGCACCGACCCTTACCTTCATTTAGAATTTTTATAGTAATAAATCACTTAGTTTAGTTAAAGACTATTTAGCATAAGCGGTACAAGTGTCGCAGCAAAGATCAGCAGCAGGAGTCAGATTTTGAAGTGAAGTGAGTTGACTGACAAGACGATGGTGGAGGCTTTTCTGGCAAAGAACATGTAGTAGAATATGTAAGCACTGTTAGCAAGAGCCAGTTAAGTTTTAATTTTCTTTTTGTTCTAGTTTTAAAAAGCCAGTGCTTTGTCATTTATTTAACTTAAACGTTATTCGTTTCTTATTTATTTATTTTTTGCGTGATGTGTGTCGTGATTATTTGTTTTGTTAAAGGCAACCTACCCGACGTTAAGGTTTTTCTTATTTTTTTCTTATTTTTTTGCATGGTGTGTGCAGTGATTTCGTTTTGTAAGGTCTGTGTTTAATATAAACAAATGCCATTGTACTTTTTTGTAGTTTTGTGTTTTTATGAAGAAAGATATTAAACCCACCATTAATTCAAGCAATTGCCCTTCCCGAATTGCCGCTGATTCGAAACTGGAAGTAAAATGCGTCATGCGCACGGCCGCATCTTTGACCACGCCACAGCAACCCACCCCCGGTGTCACCGGTACTACCGGTGTTTTTACTCGTCTAATAACCGGTGGGAAAATTTCACATCCCTACCCCTGTTTCATTTTATTATTTTTATGTGATACAGTTATCATGTCAAAAACATAATGTATTATTTTAAGTATTTTCTTTAAGGTATAATTCCTCGCCCTTATGTTGTTCCCAAGTTCCTATGTTGTTTACAGACAAATACTCTATTTAACTCACAGAAAGAGATTCAGCGTCAACTGCGGGAGATGGGGAACCTTGAGGAGGTCATCTCTACATTAAGACGGGTACGTGCAAGGGTCCATGAGTGCACTGCTGTCCACACAGAAGCATGTGAAATGAGCTGGTAAATTAACCATCTGCTTCAGAACTGTACATTTATCCCGGTTGGTCTAACATGACTTGGATGGCATAATGTAACTCTCAGATATAAGCCTAATAATGTGTTTAATTTCAATAAAGCTAAAATTGATTAGAGGACCTTTTAGTGAGATTTCTGGCTGTTGAATTCTGTCGCAACAGAGTACATTACTACTATCTACTACTAACCATGGATGGTAGTAATATTTTGTTAAGGTTCGTTAGACTCCATTCTAGAGCGCTGTGTAACTGTGTTGGCTACTAAAGTTTTAAAGTGAATGTCATTTCAGGATATGGCTGATGGAGATCATGAGAAAGACCGACTGAGGGATCAGCTGCTTGAACTTCAAGAACAGAATGAGAAGATGGAGGGACTTATGAACTTTCTCGAGGAGGAGAAGAAGAGACTTCAGGACAAAACAGAAAGGATGACACAGGCTGGTGAGATGGGATACTCTAAGCTGTGTTTTAGGCATGCACATACCAATAGATAAATGATCAAAAACTTTAAATACGCATCTGTTTGTAAATATACACTCACCTAAAGGATTATTAGGAACACCTGTTCAATTTCTCATTAATGCAATTATCTAATCAACCAATCACATGGCAGTTGCTTCAATGCATTTAGGGGTGTGGTCCTGGTCAAGACAATCTCCTGAACTCCAAACTGAATGTCAGAATGGGAAAGAAAGGTGATTTAAGCAATTTTGAGCGTGGCATGGTTGTTGGTGCCAGACGGGCCGGTCTGAGTATTTCACAATCTGCTCAGTTACTGGGATTTTCACGCACAACCATTTCTAGGGTTTACAAAGAATGGTGTGAAAAGGGAAAAACATCCAGTATGCGGCAGTCCTGTGGGCGAAAATGCCTTGTTGATGCTAGAGGTCAGAGGAGAATGGGCCGACTGATTCAAGCTGATAGAAGAGCAACTTTGACTGAAATAACCACTCGTTACAACCGAGGTATGCAGCAAAGCATTTGTGAAGCCACAACACGCACAACCTTGAGGCAGATGGGCTACAACAGCAGAAGACCCCACCGGGTACCACTCATCTCCACTACAAATAGGAAAAAGAGGCTACAATTTGCACGAGCTCACCAAAATTGGACAGTTGAAGACTGGAAAAATGTTGCCTGGTCTGATGAGTCTCGATTTCTGTTGAGACATTCAAATGGTAGAGTCAGAATTTGGCGTAAACAGAATGAGAACATGGATCCATCATGCCTTGTTACCACTGTGCAGGCTGGTGGTGGTGGTGTAATGGTGTGGGGGATGTTTTCTTGGCACACTTTAGGCCCCTTAGTGCCAATTGGGCATCGTTTAAATGCCACGGCCTACCTGAGCATTGTTTCTGACCATGTCCATCCCTTTATGACCACCATGTACCCATCCTCTAATGGCTACTTCCAGCAGGATAATGCACCATGTCACAAAGCTCGAATCATTTCAAATTGGTTTCTTGAACATGACAATGAGTTCACTGTACTAGAATGGCCCCCACAGTCACCAGATCTCAACCCGATAGAACATCTTTGGGATGTGGTGGAACGGGAGCTTCGTGCCCTGGATGTGCATCCCACAAATCTCCATCAACTGCAAGATGCTATCCTATCAATATGGGCCAACATTTCTAAAGAATGCTTTCAGCACCTTGTTGAATCAATGCCACGTAGAATTAAGGCAGTTCTGAAGGCGAAAGGGGGTCAAACACCGTATTAGTATGGTGTTCCTAATAATCCTTTAGGTGAGTGTATGTGTGAATGGTGTATTACAGCTTCTGGTTTGTCTTTATTAACTGCATTACTGTGATTGTTTCAGATAAGGAGATGATTCTGGAATTAGAGCGAATGCGTGTAAAGCATGGGGTGTGTGGAAAGGATCCCTCTCCATCCCGTCTGGACGCCTTTGTGAAAAGTTTAGAGGAGGAAAGGGATTATTACAGACAAGAAGTGGAGCGTTACCGCACTGTTAAGGGCAGAGTGAACAAAAGCCCCACCCCTAGTCCAGGCAGGGGGAGGAGTCCAAGAGGTAGAAGCAGCTGGCATGGACAGGTGAGTGCATTTTTTCTCGATTGCATATTTATGTATTTTTGTCTAGATCATTATCTGATTTTGAAGGTTTCTCTTCATTCTATTCATTAAATTCTTTAAAACTTTACACTACTCATTTTGGTATATCTACCTGTTTTCCTGTGGCTCAGTGGTAAGTGCAAGGCACTAGCAATGGCAAAAGATATGATACTTGACTTTACCACATGAAGCTACATTTATTAAGGGTCAGAGAATAGAATCTGTGCAAGCCTATAAATACCTTGGAACTATCATTGACTCAAAATTGTCCTTTGACGCAAATTGTGAAGCACTGTGTAAAAGGGGGCATCAGCGTCTTTACTGTTAAGGAAACTCACTCATTTTCACATTGACAAAACCATTATGATCTTATTCTATCGTGCTTTTATTGAATCACTTTTAAGATTCTCTTTGGTATCTTGGTTTGGAAACCTGTCTAGTAAATTGATTGTGGAGCCACAGTTAAGTTTAGCATCCCTGTTATTAGACAGTTACAGCGTGTGACTAATTCAGTTTTAAATGATGACTCTCATCCCCTAAACGATGAATTCCAACTTTTACCATCTGGATATAGATTTGCAGTCCCATACTGTAGAACAAAGAGGTACAAACAGCTTTGTGTCGGCAGCCATTACTCAGTTGAATAAGGACAGGTTTAGGTAATTATGGGTCTTTGTATTGAATGCATGTATGTATTTATTTTTATATTGTTGTATGATGTTCCTAATCCATGCAGGCTTTAGCGATTCTTAAATTTGTATTCTTTATGTTTAATGTTTGTGATGTCTTTATATGTGAACTCGCACTGCAAAACAAGTCTACCTCCGGGTACAAATAAAGTTGACCTGACCTGACCTGATATTGTTTATGTTTATAGGAAAAATAAATCTCCCCTTACTGTAAGGCAATTTAGGGATTTTTTTTGTCTTAAAAAATGTAGTATAGATTTAACATGCATGCAGTTCTTTGATACAGAGCAGTTCAGACATTTTTATAAAAGTTGTTAAAAGGTTGTAAAAGTGTAAAAAAAAGACGTATAACAGTTGCTTGTGTACCTAGTTACATCTATGGTAATTGTGTTCTTTGTCCATATTAAATGTTGGATGTTTTGCGTTTCTAGAGAGATTTTGCAGATGCAGAGCTCTCACGTGCAGTAAAGGAGAGAGATGAGCTTCAGTCAGTGCTGCTGGGCTTTGAGAAACACATGGAGGACATCCAGACCCGAGTTAAACTACTGACTGCAGAGAGAGACCAGCTCAGCACTCAGTACCAGCAGGTGAGGCACCAGGACTGAGACAGTTGTATGAATGCAAATCTTTTCTGTTTGTGTCTTGTCCACTGAATTAGGATACACAAAGCATAGTTTTCTAAGAGGATAAGTCTGTTTGAACGCAGGCTCAGGAAGAACTGAGACGTGTCTATATGGAGCTTGAGTCGCCTGAACTCCAGAGCAGGATCAGAGACGACAGAACACAGACTGAACTCCAGAGAATTACTGCAGAGAGAGACAGACTCAAGGTGTGTGTGCGCGTGTGTGTGTGTGCGCGTGTGTGTGTGTGCATGCGCGTGTGTGTGCGCGCGTGTGTGTGTTTGAGACAAAATATTTGAGCAAACAAATAGCTGCTAAGTAGCTTTGAGCAATTTTTGTGGTTTATTTAAGACTCTCAGCTTAGTTGGTAGTAAATTTGCATTAGCAGCGCTAAAGGTCATGGGTTCAAAACTCTTGGTTTTGGTACACACGTACTGAAAATGCATACCTTGAATGTTATTTGCATAAAAGCATCTGCCAATATGTGAATGTAATGCACTTTTAAGCTGTAGTGCACTTGTAGGATGAGTGGTATGGCTATGCGTTAAAGGGCATGTGTTGCCAAGATAAAAATTTGCCAATATTTTTGCAGGGTGCCCAGACTACAGCTCTGACAGACAGAGAACAAGAGGAGATCAGCATTCTTGAACTGGAGAACACCGTTCAGATGGTACAACATTGATCAGTCACAACTAACATTTGTGTGTTTATATTTACACAGAGGTGTTTATTTCTGCATTTTAGTTCAAATTATGTCACTGTAATGTTACCATTATATGAGCAGGATTTCAAGATGTGGAAATGGACCGTTTGTATATTTTGTGCTTTTGGGAAGCGTATGGTTTTACTGACATGTATCCAAAGCAATCTGTATTTTCAGGGATATTTACTCCTGGGACATCTGTACAAATTGATACATAGGGTACATTTGTTGTTGTGGTGTGTGTGTGTTCATGTTGTTATATCCCGGTGGGGACCTAAACCTGAATGCACACCAACACATGGGGACTCGTGTCACTTTGGTCCCCACGGGCAAAAAAGCTTATAAATTGTACAGAACGATATTTTTAAAAAATCTAAAAATGCAAAAAGTTTTCTACGATCTTTAGGTTTAGGGGTAGGGTTAGGGGATAAAATATACAGTTTGTACAGTATAAAAAACATTACGCCTATGGACTGTCCCCACGGAGATAATAAACCAGACATGTGTGTGTGTGTGTGTGTGTGTAGATGGAGCGAGAGAAGGCTGATCTGCGCACTCAGGTGTCTGTGTTGAAGGAGAGTCGTGCTGCTGTTGAAAAGGAGCTGCAGGCTCGGTCTACAATCATGGTACAGAATGCAGAGGAGGCCGTACAGCAAAGAGCTGAGAGCTGCGCACTGAGGTATTTTCTGTGTGTTTTTTGTAGTCATGTACACCACTAGAACCGTCAGGCATCTGGGCCTGTTGTTTTGCTTTTATGTTTTATATGTGGCAGCAGTTGTACCCAGAATTCGACAGCAGATTGACGTATGTATGTGTGTGTGTGTGTAGATTGCTGCAGGAGCAGATGGAACAGTCTCTCTCAGATGTTCAGCACAGATTATCCGTGAAGACCAATGAACTACACGCGGCCCACCAACAGATTGACAAACTAGAGGAGAAAATTGGTGTGTGTTTTTATCACTCTGTGCTTTTCTGTGCACTCTTCCAGTTTACTCAAGCGCACGTCTGCATCTAATTGTTGGCTATTCTCTCTCGTGCTACTTATTTTCTTTCATGCATTTGTCTCTGTAGTGGTGATGTCAACAATAACAGTGCTTCAGTACCAAGTCAATAAAGTAGAAATATTGATAAAATACTCACAGCCTTTCTGTAGTATTGGTTTGAGACTAATTGTATTGGTGTCGCTACTGTCTAGTTATAATTCTAATTTGTGCGTGCATGTGAATGAATTTAGCTGAATTGAGTGGACATGGATCATCACAAAAGGATGAGGTTACAGCACTGCAGAACGCAATAGCATCACTAGACCGAGAAAAAGACGCCCTGCAGGATGCAGTGGACCAGAAGACTGAAAGAATGGTACTGCTACAGGAGGAGAGTCATAGGAAGGTACAGCTGACACATACTGACATCACAAATAATCTACTATTGATAGTACGAAGGAACGAAGAAACACAGAAATGTTATTGTTTCAAAGCTCTATAAAGTTGATTTTGCCCTGCAGGAAAAGACTCTAGTCGAAGTCAGGTTAACCATCACAGACTTGGAGAACTCTCTGGAGTGAGTGTTTGTTGTTGATTATCCGTTTACATATGTCTGTAGAGATGCTTGTACATTTTGAAAGTGGTTCTGTCAGTATTTGATGCCGAGATTTCTTTGTATAGAAAAAGTAGATTTTATTGTGTCATTTCAGTCAGCTGAAGGGGGCGCTAAACAGTCGCGAGCGGGAAATCGCCAGCCTCCGCAGACAGCTGGACCAGTCGCACGAGGAGCTGTCATCGGTCAGTCGAGACAGAGAGGTCGTGTTGAGAGAAAACCGCAGATTACAGGATGATCTGGCCACCATGACCCGAGAAAACCAGGTCCACTTCCTTTTCCTTTCTGTCTTTTCTGACCGTCCTTCTTTTTGGAATTTCATGACATTGGATGCTTTTTGTTGGATGGAAGTGAATGAGGCAGAAATATTTTACAGTCGCCTGCACCCCTTTCTTGTGTTCTGCAGGCAGTGCATGCAGAGATGCAGGATGCTCTGAACGAGAGGGACGAACTGAAGCTTAGAGTTCACTCGTACATCTCAGAAGTGGCTCGGATAGAGAGCTTGATGGCTGCCAAGGTACAGGAAGGATAAACAACCCCAAAACCTTTAACTTTAGTCAAATAGATCATATTTTAAACATACTCTATTTTGTTGTGTATTCATATAGGAACAGGAGAACAGGGAAATGTTGGAACACTTCCGCTCCATCCACTCTGAATCGGAGGACATGGAGTTGAAGTTGCAGCAGGCCGAGGGGTTAAACAAGTCCATCAGACTGGAGCTTCTCTCGTCCGATACAGAACGCAGACACCTGAGGGAAAGAGTTTCGCTGCAGGACAGAGAGATACAAGAGGTATGAGTGGTACTACAGGCATCTCGATTAATGAAATGTTTTAACCTGTTTTTAATTGCTGCATCTTTTTCTCAGCACTTGAATGCTATGCAAGCATATGAAGCTCAGGTGTCATCCCTGGCACGGGCAATGTCTCATTTGGAAGAGGAGGTCCAGACGGCTCAAACTGAGAAAGCTTCAGTATTGGAAGATCTGGCTTCCATCAGGGAACTCTGTGTTAAGCTCGACTCCAGCAAAGAGGTCACGGTTCGCCAGCTAACTGCTAAAAGCATGGAGCTAGAAAGAGTAAGACCATCGTTCCATCATCACACTGAATAAGCATGTGACTAAATAACACCAAACTGATCTTTTCATCAATTGAACTTTGACCCCAGGTGACGGGTGAACTGGAGGATGTGCGCTCGGAGGTGGAGCTTCTGAAAAAACAGCTGGCCAGTGAGAGGTTGACTGTACGCAATCTGGAGGCCCTGCTGTCTACCAATCGGCAGAAAGAGTTTCAGACGCACCTAAGCGCCAGTGAAAAGGAGTCTGAGCTTAAAGTGCTGAGAGATCGCCTCGCTCTTGCAGACAGCAAAACGTAAGAGAAAATCAGTTGATTGTGAAAGTCCAGGGGGGAAGTAAGGTGACTGAGGTTTTAATATGGTGCTGTAAACATATTCCAAACTTATAACAATCTACTGTACATGGGTTAGGTCTTCAAACAATCATTCTGTAATGTGGACGTACAGGATGAAGTCAAATTAAGGATGTCTGTAATAACTGGACAACGTGATCTGCTAGCATTCATGTTCTTCTCAATGGCACTTGCTCAGATGTGCAGGGCCATGTAATGTGAATTCATGGACGCTCTGTTCGGCTGCCAGGGTGTTTTTAGCTAATCGTCTGAGCTATAAATGCTGTGTTAACAATTACTCTGGACTGGAACCACAGAAGGCCACAGCTGATGACACCGTAAAAACACACACAGTCCCAGTACCTTTACTTGCGGCACTCCTATGCAGTGATATGAAAGGTAGAAAAAAGGGTCCATTTGATGCTTTTAAAACATATATTGGGCACTAGTAAAATATCTAATATAAAGATTTTTTTAAATCAAATAATATAAAGATAATTTATCATGCCAGAATACAGGGATACTTTTGAATGCTTGTAAATGGAGAAAGATGCCTTTTGATGTCAGATGGTGTAGTTACAGCATCTACCAGCAGGGGTTTGTGAAGCCGAACCTTGACAGAGGTTTAATGGATTGAGAAATAAAGGAAGGAAACTGTTGGACGTACAAGGAAATGTCTCCAAGTCCACCCGTCCTTTTTTAAGGGCGCAAATTTCATGTTTGTTTTTAGCTGACATAGAGCCAAAGTCTTGCAAGATGATTATACAAGCACACACCGACATCTTATAATAGTTTTGATTTTGATGAAATGCATGTTATGATGCTATAATGTATAACATTTGTTCAGTTTAATAAGGGCAATGCATTACTGTATGTGGCATTATACTGGCAAACATTTCGCGTGGTTTCCTGTTTGTTGTAAAAGGAACTTTATGACATGTTTGGTATACATACAGGATTGTGTCTATTTGATGAGTCCATTCAATGTCGGTTTCTTGAAAATAAGCAGTTACTCAATTGCATTGCCTAGCGCAAGTGTGCAGTTGCCATGGTGATCACTGATAACAGTGTATGAAACCAACAGACATCAATCAAATAAGGGCTTCTCAATGTTCTCCAGCACAGTTAGTCAGATATTTTATCTAAATTTATATGTGCCCCTCTACATTTGTCTTTTATCTTTAGGGCTGGTCATGCTCGAGAGGTTTCTCAGCTGCGTGGAAAAGTCTCTCAGCTGCAGACAGAGATGGATGTGCTTAAGAGACAGCTAACCACTGAGCGCTTTGAAAGGTGACACCCAGAGTGACCACATTTAATCATGAACATTTTCTAGTCTGTTTGCTGCCAGAGCCTGTCTTTGTGTGTGCGCGTGCATGGCCATATATATATATTTTCAATAGCACTATGTCTTGTTTTAAGTGTTATTCTCCCTAAATTTTGTATCACTGTTTTTTTCCATAAGAGAGAGAGCTGTGCAGGAAATGCGCAGACAAGGCCTGTCTTTCTCCTCCCTGCGTAGCTCGTCGCCTCTCAGCACCTCCCTCAGTCCCCGACCCGTTTCTCCCGAGCGCTCCATCCTCCGCACACCAGAACACTCCATAGACAAAATACCAGAAAAGTGAGTCTCTCATATTAGGTTTGACAAAAAACATAATACACTTAAAAACAATGTCAAACTGATTTCATTTAAGGAATTGCATTGCATCACAAGTCTACAAGTTTCTAAAGTAACCGCCATTTATCTTTAATTTCAGAAGTGTGAGCTTTAAGGATTAGAAAAGGTTTGATGTGCTGAATACATTGATGGCTCATTACTCCAGGACATCAGAAGAGCAACCTGACACATTTGCACTGACATAAGACATTTAGTCAAGGTATAACATGGATGTCTTGTGAAGATTCTTTTCCGAAGCATGCTTGTGTCTGACAAAACATCATTGGGATCAATTTTGAAGATCCTTTATTTTTTAACAGGGTAAATTATGCCCTAAAGCCAACGAGTAGAACAGTGTTGTTTGTCTAATTGTGTTTTTTTAATAACTAATGCAAGACGCAGTGGTTGTTGTCCGTTACATGTTTGTATTGTCATTTTTAATACAGAAAACAAGGCTGCGTGTAGTATTGCATGTATTGATGTTTTATACGACAATACCTTTTTACATGTTACTAGTATAAAGAGTGCAACTATTCTAAAGGATGAGGTGGAAAATCGAAATGAGTCGATAGTTGATATGACCATGTAACTCAGGGTGACGCTACAATACCAATCACACATGCTACCCAGACTTGTGCTTTAAATGTTTACATGTTTATAGCAGATTGTTTGTGTTGACTAATTTATGAATAAACTCTTTTTAATAAAAGCTGTTTTGGTTTGTTGTACATTAATCCATTGGCTTGCCAGTTTGTGTACCGTTTCATGTACAGTAGTTTCTTACAATCATTTTGTTTGCAAAGCCTGTTGCCATTGCTACAGCTCACTTTTAGGAATTTGAAAAAGTGCTCATTTGAGAGAACCACCTAGATCAGAACATGCCTGTGGGCTTTAAAGAACTAAATTTAGAACGGTTACTGATTTAATTCCACTGTTTATCGTTGCTGTCAGACAGCAAACTGGTATCTCCAAAACTGCCACATTACAGGAAATGAAAAACCACTAACTTTTTTTGAAAATTAAGCATGCTGTTGTCAAAGTAAACAAGCTTTAAATATAATAGCAATGATTTCTGTTCGACAGCGATGATATGCTCTCTCTATCAGCAGTTAAGAGAAAAAATACAAAAGAAATCCAGCCTGTTGAGTTTAAAAAAAATGTTTTATTTCCTCATTGTACAATACTCCAACTTTTGGATGTGAAACTGCATTCTTTTAATCTCTTAAGGGACTCAACCCAGAGCTCATCTTTTCAAAACACCAAATGGCAGATAAGGAGCTTCAAGTCTTAAAGCTATAGTAAAAATATTGTATTTTTTTGCTATATTAATCCGTGTCACTTATAAAACCATTTATTTGGTACAAATAGGTGAGGAATATAAAGTTACCTGGGGGACATCCCACACTCTCTCTAAGAGCTTCATGTTTCATTTAGTGTCAAAATGGAGACCTCTGTGAATAAACATTGATCAGTGACAAATCCACTCTCAAGACGGGTAAAAGCAAACGCAAAAATGATTACACAGCTAGATAATTAAGCAAAAATAAAACACTAGAAATTAGGGCTGCTCGATTATGACAAAAATCATAATCACAATTATTTTGGCCAATATTGAGATCCTGATTATCTAACACTATACTTAACAACATAGAAAATAAAAATACTTTGCTTTTAAAATGTGAATTCAACTGAAAAATAAATAGAAATAGCACAGCTGAACCACAGTAAAGGAAGGGGGTGCGCTGTGGATTTATACCACAAGAAAAGTGATGATCCCTGCAAAATGGAATGCGGCACAATAATCGTTTTACATCGATTATTTTGTTTTTGTAATTGTTGAAGGCCAAAATTGACGATTACGATTATTTTCGATTAATTGCACAGCCCTACTAGAAATATTACACTGATAAGTGAATTTGTGCTTATTGATATAAAGTCCCATGATAGTCTTGCGCACAGCACAATGTTTATATGACCAGCTTGTGTGGATATACCACTTGATCGAGTTACTTCCAGTTAAATAGTGGTTTGCACTTCAAATGCTTTCAATACACTGTACTGAAGCCTCTTTTCAATTCTGTACATGTAAAAAAACTTCTCAAATATTGACAAGATTACAGTCAGTCTTACAAAGCAGGTATCAACCCAATGTCTTTGTTAATGCCTACAGTATTCAGTGGTTGTGTTGGGCAAAGAATAGCCGAACAGACTGAAGTCTAAAATATACTTCGGCAGAAGCTCCTTCAAGAACTTCTGAGGAACAGTGCATAGATAATAATGAAGTGTTTCTTTAGTAACAGGTCTGTACCACGTCTGGCGTTCAGGAAAACGCACGCGTTGCGGCGCCCCGACACGTTCCAACACATAAGCCGCGTCGCTCTCCAGCCTCTCATACGAGCCAATGAAATTATACTGTATAGCGCAAGGCTGGCACAGGTTGGTGATGGGCATCCAGTGCTCGTTCATGCGCTCAGGATCCTCGTCTATCAAATAACGCACAAACTCTGTGAACGTCACGTCGTTTCCTGCTATCTTTTTAGCCTTCGCGTAGCCTTTTCTATACCGTCGTACGATCTCCGCGCCGTATTTACGCTGGTAGGCCTCGATTTCGCCGAACTTGTTACGGTAGGCAGAAAGCAAGCGGGCCATCGGCTCTCGTACAAACATGAATTTAAAATAATGCCGCAATCGATGGCGAATCTCTTCCGGTGAGAAGTCAGACAGGAAAAGCAAATCGGCACGATGGTCCATCTTCATTTTGACGTTCACGTTGACTAGAGCTCCGCTCAGGACTTTCAGCACGCGCTTCCAGTTTGAACAGGCCACTTTGGGTACGTAGCAGTATAGAAAACGATGCTCGTCATTCACCAGGATGTGCTGGAGGAGGGTCTTCCTCTGCAGGGGACTGAGAGACCAAACGCTGTTAGGTGTGTTCCTCTGACCGCACATTGATCTGATGGTACGGTTACGGATCTCTTGTAGAATCTGTGCAGACAAAGTGACACATGTTTGTATTACTCGTTGTGTGATATATATATATACAGTATATATATATATATATATATCATTTGAGAACTTAACCGCAGCTGTCAGCCCACTGTAACTCAAGTGATTATCATTTTCTCCTAATGTCCACTGCACCCCAATAAAAACTATGTATAAATAGAACAGTGTTTAACTAACACAATTTCCATAAACATTTCTCTCTTTAAGCCAAAAGCAGATGAAACATATGAAAACATGTTGCTAAATAGATAAACATTTACACTGGACATTCCCCTGACTAACCAAACATCATCTTTCTCCACTGGTGATTCTTGAATAGCCTAGATGCACAACAAGAACGTATATACAGCTCTGCAGAAAAATACTGCAAAATTCATTTTCGTTTTTCTGCGTTTACTATTTGTAGGTATGTGTTTAAATCAGTTCTGTCAAACAACCATTCCGTGAACTGACAACATTTTTCTCAAATTCCAAATAAAAAAACTGTTCTTCTATGTGTATTTATTTGCAGAAAATAGACACTGGACAAACTGGTCAAAAAATGGTCAAAATAATTCAACAAAAATATGCAATGTTTTCAGACTCGAATACTGCAGAAAAAAACAAGTTAATTCTGATTTTTAAATATTTGTACAAGTATTTACGAAAAAAAAGACATTTGGTGGAATAACCTACATTTTTAGCCCCAGCA